>NW_019397377.1:756774-766139 GCF_000591075.1 Eurytemora carolleeae
CATTACTAATTTCATCAAAGAAACCGTATTTTCAAGAATTATTAAAAAAAAGCCTTAATACTAAAATGCAAGCAAAATACTGGACTGGAAGGAAGGTAGAGGGGGGTATCTAAGTTCCAGCCCCCCTGTGCATATTACATTGCATAGAAATTTGATAATTCAAATCATGTATTATAGTCTAGATTTAAATATGTGTACTATTCCTCTTCTGTGTAAAGCTCTGCATAAATGTAAGTTCGATGGATAAGAATCTATAAAAATAAATAGCAAAATTTTTCAGAGTTTGCTATATAATGCTATAGTTTGCTATATTATAAGGATTTTCTTTAGTTAAAGATATAAACATAATTTTTACGGTTTATCCACGAAAGCTTTCTAAATAAGAACATTTATGTAGCATAAACAGTCTATCACAAAGAAGTTTGATGGATTAGAATTCATGTATACATAGGTAAAAGCCTAGAGGGACCGGTACAGTACACAAGCGTGCGTTAGATAAAAGGTTTCCAGAATATTTTTATTCATTGTTTCCTGTTCGAGTCATCAGCTTAATTTTTTTTCATGCTACTTTTTTATTTATTTTTTTATTTGGGACAACGCCAAGACGCCATATACCTTTGGATGAAAATTGTTAATTAGTAGCTTAACCACAAGAAATGAAACTTTAAAATTTGAAAACTATTGAAACTAGTGACACTCCATGGCCTCGATTATTTTAAAATCAACAGAGAAATTTAATTCCATTCTTGTATCTGCTGCATAAATTTGTAAGTCTAATATTTAAAATTATTGATTTTTAGATATGAAACCAATTCCGATGCACGCAATTCCGCGCAATTCCACGAAATTCCGCGAATATTTAATTGCTTTCTTTTTCGCAATTATAGCGCAATTGCGTGCAATGAAATGGCGCAAGCGGAAGCAACCATTGCGCGCAACGGAATTCCGATTGGAAACCCTAGTTAACTGTGATATCATGGGTTTACATCCAACGACTTAAGTATAATTTATATATAATATTTCACCCACCAAACCAAGAACATTCCTCCTCGTCTAACTGCACTCCCCCTTCCCCCACTAGAAGCTGTGGTATAGCAAACGACGAAAGAGATGCACAGAAACCAACTGTAAAGAGACCAAGATTGGCTGCTTCAGCTGCGAGAATCTAACAAGAGTTTTTTATATTACATTTCATATCATTTCATAATTAACACAGTTCACACACGACAAAATCTTTTTTCTTTTATCTTAAAATGGTGTATAGTATATCAATATTCATGAATTTTGAAAATGCCAATGATTAATCTTATCTATGAAAATGAAATGCGTTATCTATAAAATGTCATAATATACATGAAGTATCCACCTATGATATGTCCATCTATGAAATGTCCATCTATTAAATGTCTTGTCTATGAAATATCAATCTATGTAATGTCTGGACACCATGTTAAAATATTTCATATCATAAAGGGCATTAGTGGGTTTAATTAAGTGTAAAAACGGACATACTTTTTTTTGAATTTTTCACAATTAATCATGAAAAAGACTCTGTATTGGTGATATAATTTTTTTGATAATTGAAAAGATGAATTGTTTTTTATTTTTTTAAATGGCTATTTTTGCCAGTTTTCTTAAACAACATTGTCATTCTTTACAATTTTATTATAGACCAAGAACTCACAATTGTTATAATATTTGTTCCTGTTTTAGCTTCATTTACCTGAAAATGCTTTCGTTCATTAAAAAATGCCGAAACACCAGTTTGCGACTTTTTTCTCAATATTTCAGAAGAATTCTGCCTTGTTAGACAGTTTTGTTTTTCTTTTGATCTAATTGTTGATTTTCTTCGTACAGTTGTGAAGTCAGGGTCTTCAATAATATCAATCATTTTTCTTTCCTAAAGCTATCGAGCTCCTTAGGACAAAATACAAATTGTTGTCTGGTTTTGAAAATAAAATTAATTAACTTGACTTTCAGATATCGAATATATTGTTTCAAGTCTTTAACCCTATTCCTGCTAAAAATTTTGCAACATTTGTTGCATGTTTGAAATGGTATGGTCAAAGGCTTTTCAAAAAAGTATATTTTATCTTTTTTGGACTTTTTTTGCAAACATTTTTACTATTTAACTAGATTTGCAAAAAAAAAACAATTTAATTTTTGCAAATTTGCAGGAAGAAACCATCATCACCGGAGTGCTACCGGAGACCCCGGCATATTCAAGGGAGACCCCAAACTGAGGGAGGGCGGATGGTGTAAAGTTTAAAAAGAAGATGAACACGCACGATAATTTTGAAATATTTAAAAATGTTGTAGATTTGTAAATGCATAAGATAATATCCAAATGTAAAAGTTTATGATAAAAAAAATTTATATAGGTTTTTATGCCATAAAAAGCAATTTACATTTTCAAAAATATTAACTATTTATTTGGGGGTCTCCGATGAAAACTTTGGAGTCACCGTTGACAATGTTGGGGTCTCCGGTATGGTAGCGGTTGGGGTCTCCGGTAGAACTCCGATGATGCTGCTTTCTCCCTACACTCCATTAAACATGGGATTTAGAGCGTATCCTGGTTTTCAAGTACCCTAGCAAGGATAGGGTCAAATGTATTTATTAATTCGCGCGCACAATGCATTAGCTAAAATTAAGTGCAACATTTATTTTCATTGTTTAGTTCGTATTTTGGCGTGCAGGACTTTAAGGTAGGTAAATAAATTTGCTAACGGTAGAGCATCTTTATCCTGATAACCCCGTCTCTCAAAAATGTCTAGCTATATAAAATCACATTTAATTGTTATATTTGAAACGTGCTTGCGTGTTAAAAGATATAAACTGTAAGATGAAGAAATACTGAAACAAAAATGTAATGCTAACATAGTTCCGGACTTAGGATTTTCTCAGTGGTAAATATATCCATTCAATTCAAATATTTGGAATTTTCTTGTTCTTTCTCTTGCTTAATAACGATCAAAATTTGTTGTAAATAAAGTGCCCATTTAAAATGAAGAAAAGTCACCGTTGTAATGACAGCAACGTTTATATGTATATACCTTTCATTCATTGTATATATAACCTTTAGTAGCGATGATGTTTGCTTTTTAATTAACCGTCAGATTTAAACTATCACAAGAACTAAGGAAATAAATCCACTTTTAAACACAAGTTGTAAAAGAGTATAGATTTGAAATTGCTCGATCTTGTCAGCCCCTTCTTGATTTGTCCCTCACAATTATATATTTTCACATCTATAAAAATCATGCATCATGGATGTTTACCCAGAACTTGGTTTTTACCTTGCGAACCCTGTTATACCTTTCTTATTTACCCTAGATGTTAAGATTTCAAATCTTAATGGATGTAATTTGAGACCCTTTAAAGTATATAAAGGGGCAGGGTAGTGGATATTAGTTATGGAGGTTGAAGTTAAAGAGGTCGTAAAGGTGAGGAAGTGTCCGTGGAGGAGGCCGGCTGTATAACGAATATGGAAAGAAATGGAAGGTGGGTCCCTTTAGCAAAGCCATATGCCATTCTGAAACAGATATGTATATTGTAAATACAAGAAAAGAAGTATTCAACACATGATTTAGGTTTTTATTGTATATCATAAATATATGGACATATATATAATAAATCAGAACATGAATTATAAATGCATATTGTATCTATGTTTATATTATTATCAATATATAATTAATTAGTTTCTCATGAGCGAAATAAACTCCAAATGTTTCAAACTAACTTCTCTTAATTGAGTAAATGATATGCTCAAACTTGTATTGTACAATAAACATTATGAATATTTTAAATTTGTTACCGGATTTTAAAAAATAAAATTGTGTAGTTATAAACTTTACATTACTGGTACAACTTTGTGGCTTCTTTAGTTTGTATTTACACAAAAGAATGCAAAAAGCAAGTTTATTAGGTTACATTTTAGAAATTTAAAACAGTTTTGTTGTCATGCAGCTGAAATACACTTTTTCATTTTATTTCAAAGTTAGTTTGTGTTGTGTAGTGTGTACTGTGTACCGTATACAATAAATACAACATAACGAATACACGTAACATGTACACGGAAAAGCTGGCTTATAGAGTACAAAAAACACGATAAAAACCAGAATGAAAAAGACTTTTACTGTCACCTGGTCGTTTGATCCATGCCTTACAGTGCAAATGTTTAGGATAATGCTGCAATCAAGTTCCTTCTAATGATTGACTATCATCAATTCAAAAACACCAACTGAGGTAAATATCTCAACAAATTGAATGTATTAGAATCCTAAAATATACAGTTTCAGAGGCAACATGAAGCAACATGGAGTCTATAATTGTCAAACTTTGCATCGATGAAATGTCGCATATACTTAAAAAAGAACTAAATCATTATGGTTTCAAAAACGTGGCCAACACCTGGTTTAAAAATTTATCTCTACATAAAAATCCCTCTGATCTCATCCTGCCACAGATTACCTGACAATCTTCTTCCTTCCAATCAATTCGATCACTCCTTACCTATCCCAAAACATATCTTGATATGTGTAACCAATTATATTCAGTATCGTTAATAAACTTTGGGCCAACCACTCAAAAACAACCAACCCTGGTTAGGCGGGTCCAAACTGCATAGTAAATTGTGATTGCTTATTTTTGTAATATCTCATGCTTTGTAGTTGAATAAATATATGAATGTGAATGAATGATCTAAAATTATTCCTCCCCAATTTCAATCTATTCGGAGTTATAACTTCATATCCAAAATTAAGCTCATTAGAAGCATCCCCTCTAGCTATGGGCAAGTTATCTATAGTATTGGATATCCTGGCGAATAATGTATCCCACTGGAGACAGGTCATTGGTACAGCTGTATCCACTCCTAACTTCTCCATGGTTTCTCTTAGTACTCGGATTCTACTCTCCACTCTCCCTCTCTCTGAAGGCAGGGATGGAATTGGAAGGGAGGGATGGAATGAAAAGAGAGGGATGGGATGAGATGGGAAGGGTAGGATGGGTGGGAAGGGAGGGATGGGAAGAAAGGGATGGGAAGGGAGGAATGGAATTTGCCACAAGCTCTGATTTTCTAATTTCAATATCGTTGCAACCCAATATTGTAGACCTTCAATATTTCAAACTATGAATTCTGTTAGACCAAATAATGTAAGTTTGAAAAATCAAAGGTTTACATTATAAGGTTGCAAAGATATAGGTTTTATAAAAACTGAATTTGTGGCAAAGACTCAATTCCTTTTATCAAAACTAGTTCTAGAACAGGGGCGTATACAGGATTTTGTACAGAGGGGGACATACAACTTGTTTTTCAGGGGGATGGGACTCAGATACATTTTGGATTCTGAAACCCCCCAAGATTTCACTTAACCAGGGGAGGGGGGCTGATTGCTGAGTAATATTATGAAGGTGGAGGGGGGATAAGCAATGTTATAAAAGGGGACGGGGGGGGGGTAATTGCCCCCTTCCCTCTTTTAGGCCTCCGTGTGTCAAGATATTTGAACAACGAACTACAGCCCAACCAGAGTTCAATGAAAATTGATGTCATTAAGAAGAAACACTAAATTAACGCATATCAAGTTATTATTGCTAATGAGTTGAATAAATATTTTTCATCTATTAGCCAATTTAAAGCAGAAGCTATTCCTAAAAAAGATCAAGATTTTTCAGAATTTCTTCCACCTCCCTTTATACATTTCTTTTGCTTATTTTTCAACTGATCCAGTAGAAATAAAGGAAGAATTAGAAAGACTCGAGGATATAAATGGAGTTTCAGGAAAATTGCTTAAAAATATATTAACATAAATAGCCCCTGCTTTATCTTATATTTGTAATTTAAACCTTGAGACAGGAGTATTCCCTAATTGTTGGAAAATGTTCAGAACTATTACTATTTATAAAAAAGATGAAAAAGACGACTTATCCAATTTTCGTCCAATTGGATTAATCAACGGATTTTCTAAAATATTGGAAAAAATTCTGCATAAACGAATGCTTTCATTTCTCAACAATAACTTTTTTTAAACAAATCAAGTTGTTTTTTTTGCCAGGACGTAATGTTATGCAAATACCGAGAGATTCTTTAAATTCCACTCTAATATATTTTCTATTCTCTATGGATCTTGTTCAAGGATCAAGTCTAAGCTGTTTACTGTTTATTATATATGTAAATGACTTCTTCCAATCTAACAAACATTTTAGTGTAGCTTTGCCGACGACACAAATGTGGCATTAAAATGTTAAAACTTGAATACTCTTGCAGACACAATAAATATACTCTTGCAGACACAATACCTTTTTGCAGAAAAAATAACTTTTTGGTACACGTCTATTAAACTTACTTTTAACTTTGAGAAAACTAATGCAAATGTATTTTCAAATTCTCAAATGCACAAAACGACTGTCCTGATATTTTCTTTAAACTAGTAGAAACTACACGAAAAATTGGGCGCATAAAAGAAACTGATTCAGTTAGATTCTTGGAAATATGGCTAAATAAGTATTACTTTAGACTAAAAATTAGTTTTTTATAATCGAGACAGAAAAAAATTTAAAAAACGATTATTAGTTGCATTTTAAAAGGAGTTAAACCAATAACCATAATATACAAGATTGTCCACTGGATATTGAATAAAGTGGTTGAAGTGATATTCCAGACAAAAGCTTTATGATAGAATAATAAAACTAATCTTATAATTACTGGAACTAAATCTACCTGTAATGAACGTCACAACTCAGTCAGTAAATAAATTCTAAATAAATTCTTTATCTGGGGCATATTTTAAATAAGTGGATAACAATAAAGTACATCGTAATCAACTAGTGTAACCTCAACTACACAATTTCAAGGGACGCTCTTTAATTTTACTCATTTTATTTGTGTTAATAAAATGATTGAATGCAAGAGTGTTGAATTAAAGAATAAGTGTGAAGCTGAAAGTTGATATGTTAAACTGCCCTATGCCTGTTATATTGTCCTAAGATACATCTGTATTTATAAGCTTAGGAATGTAAGGAAGGTTCGTAATATTTGGGGGTTTACTTGTCTCAAAGTTAAATATATAAAATTTAGTTTTTCATTTATCTTTTAATATAATGTCGTATAATTAATATTTAATGGCTGATGAAGACAGATACGACTAGAAATCTGGGCATTGTTTAGATAGGATTTATAATCCTCTAGTCTAGTGTTGAGTTCGCCCATTCCTCTCCCTACCCCCTAACTGTGCCTGTGAGGCAGGTAGAGGCACCTGTGCAGTATACACCCAACCACTACGCTGGTTGGAGACCTGAACGTTTCATGGAGCTACAGCGTCTTAAGTGATGGAGAGTGGAAACCACATCAATATAATGCAATGTAAAAATGAAACTAAAAAGATTACATCTTTATCGTGATTATTGCTCGATATCTTAGAATTCTGCTAACAAAACATAAAGGCTGACTAAGTGACATAATTACTGTCGTTGAAGAAATAAAGTGAAGTAAGATTTTGTGATAAAAGAAGGATATATCTAGTGTACAAAAGATAGTTCTTTGAAGCATGAGTTAGTTCCAAAACATTTTTCACGTTCAGGTAAATATTGGATTTATTAATTATGAATTACAGCATTTTTTCTACAGCAATCCTCATGAGGAAATAATTTCCTAATTATTTACTAACAAGGAATGCCATTTGTAATGTCACTTAGATTACTTGTCATTTGAATGTTTACAATACTTCAAAGTTAATTTGAAAACATATAATTATTCGTAAATGTTTTGGATTATACAACTTAAAATTGTAAAACTTAATTGATTTAAATCTATCAAAAAATGAATCATTTTTAAAACATTTAACACATTTTTAGAACAACTCAATACTTATCTGACAAAAGAACCAAACAAGCATTGTTAAAGGGAGTGACCGGTAATGTATGGTAGTTGAAATTGTGGGGAAATTTGTTAAGGAATAATTTGAGACCAATGAGACGTTTTTACGGTGCATATTGTTCAGAAACCACCCAAATGAGACGTTTTTAGGGTGAATATTGTTCAGAAACCACCCAAATGAGACGTTTTTACGTTGCATATTTGTTCAGAATCCACCCGAATGGGTGATTTTCAAGGTTGACTTTGGATTCAAACTCAGTAATAATTAAACATCATTAAAACGTTTTATATGTCTCAAGTGAATCCCAAAAAAATTCTCCAAAATACTACATTCTTAGTTCAACTACCATACATTGCCGGTCACTCCCTTTAATGAACTATTTCATTAACGCTTTACGCATAAGGATGATGTATTATAGATATCTAGAGTATTATATTATCTTTGTTTACGGACCATTTACCCATGTAAAACCGTTAAACGGCAGTAATCATGAGCATTGCCTACATTGCATGTACATTGTACTTGTACAATGTACAGTAATTAACAGTACTGAATGTTATTCAACCTTGTCGTCAACATGATTTTATCTTAATGTTAAAAACATTCTTTTACCAAAAAGGAATGTATATTTAATAGATTCAATTTTAATTTTAATTAAACATAAAGATGTTCTGCCTCGTAAGTTGTTTTGTGTGATAATTTTAGCTAAGGCTGTGGGCATGTTGACCATATGATCTAAAAAAGAAAATTTAAACCTGGGAAACCCTTAGTTTCTCCTTCATATATATGTACTCCCCCCCCCTCTTTCCCTCTTTCACCCAGATGACTATATCCTAAACCCCTCCAACCCTCCCACCATCCTTCATACAAGAAAGTCATGTCCACAAATGGCATTTTTCTTCCGTGTTCACATTCAGTGTTCACAGTCATGGAAAGTTTCATTAATTGTCAGGTGTTTAAACAAAACATGATTTTCAAAAGAAATCTGATTTAATTTCTAGTTACACTTTTTCTTCCTCAACGTTGCCTTGTTTTTTTCCACTTGTAAAACTTTCATGTATTATGTAGCTGCCAACTCTCTGTTCCGGTCATACAATACTACAAGGTTACCCTTAAAGGATGGCACTTCAGAGACAACTGTGCGGTATTTATTCGATCCTTTTTTATACATTCATGGTTCCCAAAAGCTCTTACACTCTTACTTGGTCAAATTAGTCAGTTTTTCCGTTAAAAACTATGTTTTAGGTCCAAATTTAACCTTAGATCCTAGGTACCTCTTACCTCTGGGCACTAATACAAGACGGATGTCAAAGCCATCTTTCACATAAAAAAATCAATGAAATATTCTGGTCATAGGAAACTATTATGTCGATTATCAAAATTTAATGCTTTTAACCTCCTCGGATACTAAACGAACACTGATGCATCTATTCTTGTTTACAAATCCGCCCAGTGAGAACTGGTTACCTTACTCCTTTGGCAGTT
>NW_019397377.1:766168-826703 GCF_000591075.1 Eurytemora carolleeae
CTCACCCTCCCCCCTCCCCCCTCCTGTCCACAGCGCTCGGCCCCCTAGTCTCTCCTAGCGCGGCCCAGAAATTGTCTTAACCTAACGTAACCTTAAAATAATAAAAAAAAATAATAATTTGCTGAAAAATAAGTGTCATGTACACAAATGATAGGGGGGGGAGGGGGGGGTCCAAAAATCGAATACTAGGACGGAACCAACTTAGTTAATTTAATAAAATAAAATAAAATGGTAATCATACCGAGATTTTCACTGTCCACATGTTGATTGTTGACACATATAGAATTCGTCAAAGTATCGCCATCATCTCGAGAGATTTAATAGTTTTTCCAACTTTAATGTGTTCTTTGTGTGTAAGGGGAGTCTGATTGTCATCATTATCACTCCCATATCGGTAGCAAGCAGCAACTAATCTTCGTTCTAATCCTTTGAAATTCAACTTTCAACTTGTGCAATTTATAATTTCAACTGTAACCCTCCGGTATGGTGAAGACGACATGATTTATCTATTCTATTTTATCTAGGGAATATATTTATAGGTCGACAATAACTGATTTCGACCTATGGAACACTATTATTATAAGGATTCTTCTTAACCAGTATGTGGAGGGGTGTGTATTTTTATAATTAATTATGGAGCTAGAAAAAGTGATAATTCAATAAATAAATCAGCTCCACTATACAACCGGAAACATAGAACAGGACGTTGTAATGCGTACTTCCGGCTCATCTTGTTTACGCATTGTTAATAGTGAATGTATTTAAGATTAAACGTAGAATCAACACACATGCCAATTTACATGCAATCAGTCTATGTCTGTGTAGTCATATTAAATAAAAAAATCTAAAATTTTTATCTGCTGAGTGATTATTTCACATCTAAAAATATACTTTGATTGTCCGTCTGTTTGTATCCAATAAACGTCAAGCGACTGAATGAGCAGCTCACTTGTATTTTTGACACAAGCGAGGGTTTATTGACCGTCAAAAAATAAAAATATCGACCGTGATAAAATTACGACAATGTAAATAGAAATTTTCAGAGCTACAGATAAAAGATACAATTGTTCATAGGAAAGGGGCCCTAAAAGCCTATTTACTTAAATATTAATTACTAGTTGAAGTGCCTGCGGTGTTGCCAGTGGAATTTTAAAAACAAGAATTTTGAGAAAAAAAGAAAAAATTTAGAAATTTTTAACCTATGTCACCCCCAGGGTACCTGTGGATATCCATAAATAATTTCAACCAATTTGGTCCAGCTGCTTGCCCATCTATAGCTGACATATACATAAATACATATATATATATCTTCTTAAAATTAGCCTAGAACATTTTCTATTGTTTATTAAAATTGGTTATTATAAATATATATGTGAGGGAAGAGATTTATTACATAGAATTTCAATTTTATGAGTGCGTGAAAAGGTTGAGATTTGCTAACATGAATACGAATTTTCCCAGAGTGGTTCTCACACCCCTCCTTAACAGTTCTCTGATTGAGATCAACGCTAAATACTTAATACACGCTATTCTACAGGCTTATATTTCAAAGAAACTTGTTGAATTCAAGGTTTAGATTGTTTGCTGTTTGGAGCGTTGGATGTAATTATCTAATATATTTTGCATCACAACTTCTTGATATTGGCATGCAGTTCAATGTTTGATTTTTATTTAAAATGAGAACTGAATAATAGGAGAAGTGTAATATAACAATTACATTGTTTAATATGTTAAAAACAAATGTAGTTGAATTGATTGATGTTAACGTCGTAATTAATCAAGAAATTTTTCTTCATACCATTTTTAATAAGCTCGGTGTATATATTTAGGAAAATGAAGACTGCAGGTCAACTAGTTCAGACTGTGTCAATAATTGATACTATAAGCCAATTAGCCAGCACACCAGGACATTCAGGTTAGTGTAGTACTCAAGTACAAATCAGGTCAGTTAGCCAGCACACCAGGACATTCAGGTTAGTATAGTACTCAAGTACATAGCAGGTCAGCTAGTCAGCACACCAGGACATTCAGGTTAGTGTAGTACTCAAGTACATAGAAGGTCAGCTAGTCAGCACACCAGGACATTCAGGTTAGTGTAGTACTCAAGTACAAAGCAGGTCAGTAAGCCAGCACACTTCAGTGCAAAGTAGGTGAATAACACATGCGTTTCAACAAGATCTCCGCTTTTAAGCTTTGCATCAATTTCTTAAATTTCTTTGCACATTATAAAATGCTTAATTGTACACTTTTACGGATCTGGATAATGCGATAAATTACAAACTCGAGAAAAAAATCTTAATTTTTAGATAAGAATATTTCAGGCCTGGACACTCTGAAGTCTTTTTCTACAAGTTCTGGAGTTGGTGGATATGATTTAAGGGGAACTGAAATTACTTCAATACGAGGGATGGATCTCTCCACCCTACCAGGGACTTCTCTACCCTCCCCTCCTCCCCTTAGAAATATACAAGAGAAATTTAGACACTCACAACATTATTTCAGGAACAACAAATATTCATTCATATTTTTATATTTTTTTTTGACGCTAAATTTTTTTTGGTTATAAGAAGAAGAAGTACAGAGTAGAAATATCTCTGTTTTCTGTGAACAAAATGGAGGTTCTGTTTTTGAACATTTTTTCTCTTTATCAACTAACCTAATGCCACTTACATATTTGTTTACCAACAAAAGAAATGCTGTTTGACTTATAAATGCTATCTTAAGCGTGTTCCATATAATAACCAATTACCATGCAATATCTTTATTCCATAAATGAAAATATAAATAAAAGTGGAGCATTGGTATATATTATATATATATATATATATATATATATATNACAATATTTGTATTTGTATCTTCTACTTGTCAGAACAATATTGGGAGGATAGAATGCAATTTTAAGTTTTCGTACATGTGGGTTTACATACAACGCAATGATTTTGTAAACATATTACAAGAACCATATTCATTTTACGAATTCAGACCCCGCCCAGAAATACACCTCTAACACGGAATCAAGGGACTAGAAACCTAGGAAGCAAGGTCTCCCAACTACCGAACTCATTGATAACTCCAGCAATAAACACCCCTTCACCTCAAAACAAAGAAATTACAAAAGGTAAAACATGATTTTTTTTCAGAAGATTAACAAGATACATATTTTTTTTAATTCTCTGACGCGCAATTTTCGTAAGGTTTAAAATTATGTTGTAGGTATGACTGGTCCATCATGTATGAACAGCACTATTCGAACTCCTGGACTAGTTGAGGACCGACGAAAAAGATTTCGTAAAGGAGGTCGTTGTAGTAAGAATACTGGAGGGGAGGATCAAACTCCATATTGGATTCGAGAATTGTTCTTGGTTGTTAAACGAGGAAATCTTGAAAAGCTGGTGAGATACAAATAATGAACATGTTATTGTATTTATTCTAAATAGTATAGCTAAAGTACACGGAAATATTGGGACAGAAATATCTGATTCCTTAAACATTTTCTATCTGTGATTTGCTGCGACTCTCCCCCCTATCTAGCCAGGAAATCGCAGATAAATCATAGCTAGAAAATGAGTAAGAAATCGGATAATTCTTGTACTTTAAAGTATCAAATCTACCCCTTCAGTATCCAAATAAGACTATGAAGTATATGCATGTTATACATACGAAACTTTTCTTTTCTTTTCAGACCTTTAATGTGCATCAGATTGATTCCTCTCTTTGCTCATTTCATAATTCCATTATTTGTTTAATCACCCCTGACACTATTTTATACTCTCCTATTCTGGGACTTGAACCCACCTAGGTGGTTTTGAGAAACAATGTGTTTTAAAATGCGGGATAGCTTTAAATAGTAATGCTACAAATAAAATAAAACACCTAGTATGTGCCTTAAGTTTATTTTGTCTCTCAGTTCAATTCTAAAAATACATAAGATATACATATATTATACATATATTAGAATAACATGGGGTTCTACAGAACTTGAGCTCAAATGAAGAAGTCATATACTGTTGTTTAACTATTCTAGCAATTTAAACATTTAAACATTAACTCCAATTATAAGAAGTTATTGCTGGAAGATTCTTTTATGTTACACTTTTTTGAAAAAAGAGGAAACAGTCCCTTTACAAAATAACTTAAATATAATGAATTTCTCAGAATAAACATAAATGGATATCAACTTGAAATAGGATTTATTGCAGGTCTCATCTTATTTTTTTGGCTATACACTTATCAGTAACATTTTAGAAACTGAAAAACTAGGCGATATTCTGCGCATTTTAAATGAGTAAAAACTTTGGGTACGTGTCAACTTTGTACCGGAAGCTTGGGTCACGAAACCTCCCAATCATATTTTAATTATACAAGTTGATTTATCCCGCAGAACACCCCCCCTCTCTCATTTCCATTGCTGTCCACCACCCCTCCCCTACAAGAATATACTCTTTGATTACAGGTTTGGGGGGATAATTTTATATAATACATCTTAGATATTTTTCTCAGGGATTTACATTAATTTACCCAATGCCACTTTTAAACTGACAAAACTGGCTACACGGATTTTTCTAAATAAATCTATCGGCCATGTTGAAAACGCTTTTACATTTCCTCCAGTCATAATCATTCCCATAAATAGCCAACCTCAAAATAAGATAGAAATGTATGCCCCTGAGTATACTCCCTGACCGTTGACCCCTAGGAATACGCTGCATTATTTATACATGTTTAAACCTATAGACATATTTCCATGGTCCCTTCTCTGGATCCTCTGGAAAGATTATTTAATAAGATATAGTTTTAAATAAAAATATATAAGAAGCATACAAAAGAATTCTCTCTGAAAAAACGTGTTCTTTGTTGGTTAATGCATAGACAATAGTCACTTAAGTCAGAACTGTAATATTAAATTGATACTTTGACTAACGTATTTGCGTCAGAAGTATATATATATATAGATGAGAAAGTAGCTGCAAACAATTTCGTCTTTGAAAATAACTTTAGATAAGACATATCGGTTTCATATCATATTATTGCATTGCAAATATTTAACTAAAAGTTCATATGAAATTTTACATAAAGATTGTAGATTGCAGATTGTAAATGTAAAGATTAAAGAAATTTTTGTTTGAAAAATCCGCGAACTTTTTTTGTTATTGTCTTACATTGTACAAAGCGAAGTTGCTTACAGATAGAGCCACACTTTAAAGTTGAAATGAAAGATGAGCTAATCACCCTAAAAGTCTAGTATATCTTTTGTATCTTTTTTAGATTTCTAAGTTGGAGGGAACAGAACGCGGAATATTAAGAAACATTGCCGATTATCTTGGAAACAATTTAGGAAAATATTTCACACACTATTGAAGCTGTACATATTTGGTGTAAATTAAAGTCTTTCTTTTGCACAACTGATTCAAATCCTGCGCTGAAAATTTGTATTCAAGATGACTGTTCAGATAAAACTGGTGACCAAAATGAGTTTTCTTTTTTCTTCAAGTTACATGGCCATAAACACTTAGCAAAGTATTTGCTAAATTTATCGCGGAGGTATAGGAGGTATAGGAGGTATAGGAGGTATAGTAGGTATAGGAGGTATAGGAGGTATAGGAGGTATAGGAGGTATAGGAGGTATAGGAGGTATAGGAGGTATAGGAGGTATAGGAGGTATAGGAGGTATAGGAGGTATAGGAGGTATAGGAGGTATAGGAGGTATAGGAGGTATAGGAGGTATAGGAGGTATAGGAGGTATAGGAGGTATAGGATGTTTGTTTTAAAGGTTAAACTGACACTTGTTGCAAGCTCAAATAATTTTACCAGAATGAAAGTGATACTTTTTTGTGTGTGAGAATATTTTATAAATTAGTCCACGCTTGCTGTCAGTACGGACACGCCCATATACTTGCTTGGCTGGCTAATAGGTAATCAGACAAACAGACTGTCAGATTGTGAATAATCCAACAGAAGTACGGTGGTACGCGATTATATCAATACATCGAAGACGATTTTAAAAAAAGTTTTGATTGTTATCAAGCTTTTTTCGAATTATAAATATACAAGTAATCAAAGAGAAGCTTTTTTAATTGACAGCTTCTCCTCTTGACCTCTATGTTAATGTGTATCCATGCCATTTAACAGCTTGATCTAAATCAAAATTGAAATCAAAAGTCGTCTTCATTGTATTTATATAATCGCCTACCACAATATTCAGATTGGCTAGCCGTAATTAACTAGCTAATACACCAACACTACGAGTGAGATTGAATTAATGTTTTTTTCAGACTTGGATCTGAGATGGATTCAGCTTTGTGTGATGAGAACAAACAAGGATTAAATCCTGCTACTCTAGCTATAAAGGTAATTTTTAGAAGTCGTCATAAAAAATAATAGGAATGCAACGCAACACAACTAAAGTATAAACAATTTTTATCAAAGAGTTTAGTAGATGTTTTAAAGTTGAATTTGAAACTGACAGTAGTTTTTTTTTGTGTTTTTCTAGACTTTATGTCATCTAGTGACATTAATTTTTGATGGCAAAAATATCAGAATATCAAATGTCAAATGATCAAAAATCTTTAAATGCTTAAAAAATGTATGTTTTTTAAAAATCATATAATTTTACAATAAAGTTAATTTTAAAGTTTAAGGTATTCTAGTAAACATATTTTGATAAAAGGTTTGTAAAATGTAAGCTCTATACTCTTCTGTTCTCTTATCTCTTTTCTTCTCTTCTCTACTCTTCTGTTCTCTTATCTCTTTTCTTCTCTTCCATTATCTCTTATCGTCTCCTCTTTGTTTTCTCTTGGTTGTTGACATTTAACCGGTTTTGAGATGAACAATGCTGTACGATCCGTTGTTATGATTTTTCTCTGATTTGTTTTCATTTTTAGCTTGTAGACCTAATTGAAACGCGTTTGTATTCCATAATTAGGCATTTGATATTTTAATATTTTTGAAATTTTTTCACCTTAAGTCTTCATTTTTTACTGATATAAACCTCTGAACCTTGAATTAGGTCACGATAATCCGAATCCGAATCTATCAACTTAATGTTTTACGCTTATGTGCATATGCATTATGCAAATTGTTTGAATGGTTATTATGCGTAAACACTGTATTGTTTAATCTCCACTTATACTGTTTGCACTGGAATTGGAAGGTTTTTACATGGAGATATAATAAAATGGATGGATCATAGACGAGTTTCGATGTAATTTTCTGGGTAGGTTGTTATGCAGTACATTGGGGTTCTAGAAGACAATGGACCCTGGACTATCTTTTGCATAATTTCTTTCTTATTTAGCCAAACAGTTATACTCCACTGAATCTACTTTAAATATTTTTTTTCTTAATGGTTTAAAAGAAACATTAAAAAAAACATAAATACGTCCCTAAAATGCACACAATAAATCTAGGGTCCGGTTTGCTACATCAGCTGGTAGGCCCATAGAAAAATTACAGAAATTAAATTTGTACTCTGGCCGAGTACAGTGTAGATAGATAGATAGAATCATATCTAAAAGCGGGCCATGGGTTTTTATATCTGTAAATAAAACTTTTGGTAGATTGCAGTATCCAGTACTCACTTTTAAATGAAAGATTTAAAATCATCATTTTTTCAACAATGTGTTAAAAATGATAAAAACATAAGCAATATATAACTTAAATCAACAATTTGTTCATTACAATTCACATAATTAAAACTTATTCATATATGGGTATACTGGGCTGATTCAATACCCCATAGCCATTTTTGAGACTCCTCCTTGAAGGATTGAATTTACTGATTTTGCCCTGTGGGCTTGATTTACTGATTGTTTTTTTCTCTCTTTATATTGATGAATGAATATTAAAGCAATTGAGTCTTTGCCAGAAACCTAAATTTTCTAATCCCTATACCTTGGCAACGTGATGGTTTAAACCTTTGATATTTCAAACTTAGATTATTTCATCTGAAAGAATGCATAGTTTTAAATATCTAAGGTCTACGAAATTGAGTTGCAGAGATATAGGGATTTGAAAATCAGAGTTTGTGGCAAAGACTAAATTCCTTTACTTACTTGCAATGCCATGTATAGTATGGAAGACTGGATGTACTTGTTTGGCTGGTCCGCAATATAAGAACAGTACAAGAACACTTACAATCTAAAGATGGAGAGAGAAGCCTTCTGCATTTTGCTGCTAAATATGGACAGGTAGGAATTAATTCCCAAAAGTGTTTTTAGGATAATTGTTTATTCCCTGAGAGGTTGATGGCCCATCAAATTAAGAACTGACTAAATGCTTCAAACTCTAAACTTTCTCTGATTGTCGAACCTTTGCAACTTGGTTTTCGTAGAACTTTGATATTTCAAACCTAAATAATTCTATCCAAAGCTTCACACCAAAACTAGAGTTTGAGATGAGAAATCAATTTCTTTCAAATATAGTTTATATAAAATATTTAAAAACTTACATCACAATGCATACACGTTAAAGAAACTACTAAGGTTAGCTCGTTTTTCCCTTGCGTCTTCTCATAGGGTAAGACTTTGCCATAGTTTAATAACTGCAAACGTGTGAAAAACGAACCAAGCTATGTCCTTTGTCCAATCGATTTTCGTACATTATTATGCATGTTAATAATATACATATAATCGAACTCGTACAATACTTTCACAAACTGCATAAATTCTAAACAAACAGTGCTGAACAATTTAGAATGCGAACTAGAGTGTGGATGTAATATGAAATAACCAATTCCTATTTTAAACACGTTATGGGGAGGATATTTAAAGTTAGTTTAGTTTTTTTTACCGCCTTTTGACCAACATTACCGACCTATGATTCCCCCAACAGAGGGAGCTTAAGTTACTTAACGTCCCTTGAGACAGTTTTCAGGAAAAAAATAGCGCATTTTCATCGCAAAAGACGACAAAATTGTGTACAACTACTTTTCCGTGAATTAAAAATTTGACTTAACCACGGGTTACCTCGACCAATTTTGTCTATAAATATCTCCCGCTGCGCTCTGGATGTTTTGTAGACAAAATTCTTGCGCTTGATTAGGATCGTGAATAATCACAGAGTAATTGTGTGGAAATCGCCCCCCCCCCTCTTTGGTGAGACTCTCTGGAGCTTTCCCACGGAAAATTCTGCTTTCAAACTTTGAGAATGAAAAATATATTTTAAATATCTTTCATTGAAATGATTAAGAAATTAAAAAAAAAATGTTGTCTCTTTCTTTTTTTATATGTTCTATTATGAATCCCTGCAGCTGATATATTTTCCCTGTGCCCTACGGCGTTCCATAGTTTTCGTAATTTTGAAATATCAATAGTCTAGTTTCTACACATTTCATGAACACATGTACATTGTATAAAACATATTTTAGTGTAAAGTGTGTTAGTGTGCACAAAACTGAATGAAAAGAATAACCCTGAAGAAAAGATATTGTTTCTAAATGTCTGATGGCTTGTTGGGCTGGTACTAATTCATTAGCCAAGGATCATCAAGATTTCAAAGTTCATCTTGATAAAGCTGAGATAGCTACATTAATAGATAGTTAGATAGATGAAATTATATTTCCTAGGCTTGCGACACACTATGTTTTTCAAACCATCGTATCAGAATAAAATGGAAACAAAATTCAATCAAGTTTTGAACTGTCTTTGTGTTTCAAACTATCCAACTATGAGGAACATAAATATAAATCAGAAATGTCCACCCCCTCCCTTATTCTTCCCTTATAACGCTCTGCTATAATTTACTTCCTATATTCAAGACTTCAACCTTGATTTGACCTTAGAACAGATCTTAATGTTTAATCATTATCCCTTGGTGTATCTTCTTCCTCAAACTTATCATTAACTTATTCTGTAACTTCCCGATTTCCTATTTGTAGTGTAACCTCTCACTAGTCACTATGTGAATCGGCAAGGCTATGTATAAAATAATTGAATGGAATATTTAAAAGATAAAATTTTCATGTCTCAATTTTACAGTTTCTACGAAAAGACTTATCTTTTGAAATGTTGTATAATTTGACTGATTTTCTTATCATGCTTCGTAAGACTGCAAACTATCTTCATTCTTTAAATGATAAAGAATTAAATTTATAGGATTAAATACCCTAGGTATTATCCTTTACGTAATTTTAACTATCCAAAATATTATCTATACGAAAGGATACCTAAACAAGGTGAATATACTATACAAAAGGACTATACAAGAACATGTACTATACATAACGTTCCTGATCCCACTATTACTATAATTATCATACTTTTATGCATATATATAATACCCTGGTACGGTCGTTATCTATTTTTGTACATTTTTAAAGCCGAGAACTTCTTATACCGTCTTAAATCTTTCCACATTTGCTCTTTTTCTTTTAAACTTCCTATTCTGGCCAAAAAATGTTTAATCTTCTAAGTTTTCCCCCTCTATTCTCTAAAATGCACTTTTTACTTTAGTACCCCCTCCCCCCCTCCCCCAACACACACAACTTTCGTCTATTCTCTACCTCCTAATAGATCTCACACTTTTCCCGTTCCCCCTTTTCCTACTCATACCTCTATTTCTTCCGTTTTTCCACTTCCTATTGGATGATTTATGATGGTTGTGTACTGTGTAGTGAGGATGAGTCGATGTATGAAAAACTAATTGAAGATGAAAGGTGGCTAACTCGCAATAGGAAGGGTGCATTCAGAAGGATTTCATTACTTCAAACGTTTCTTCACCCCACCCCCCCCACGGCCACCTCCCTCCACCTCCAAACTCTACTTAGGATTGAGGTCAAGTTTTATGACTTGTATGCAAAAAACATATCTTGAACTTCAGCTGTATTTATGTCAGTTTTTACACTGACATTTACAATTGGTAAACTTTTAAGTATATACAAAACATATCATAAAAATATCCCAACGAAACATACTAAAACAAAACCTATGAAATGAAAACATATTTGCTAAAAAAATATTTGCTAAAAACAACAAAATGTATCAATTACTTAGTTCTAAAATGGTTTATAAAAAGTGAAATTAGTTATGATTTGGTTTTGAATATGTTTTGTATTAGATATGTTTTGTATTTTGACATGTTCTGTAATTTTGATTTGTTTTATATTGATATGTTTAGTAGACAGTGGTTTGATATTTTCTGTTTTGATATGTTTTTATTTGATATATTTTGTTTTGATTATGTTTGTGATGAAATGTTTTGTATATATATATAAGTGCTCCTGAACGTAATTGTCAAGTGCTTGTTAATTAAAGTTTCTACACCGCAACATTTTACATCTTTATTAACACCAATACTAAATCCCTCCCACAAAAAAAGTCCACTCAATACGCAATATAAACCATGTAACGGAATGTTGTCTGATGTACTCGCCTTGTCTAGTGATGATGATGGTGGATTCCAGAGTTATCTCTTCTCGACACGAGAAGATTTCACTTATTCTCGAATTGATTGCAAAAAAATCAATAGTTCAAATGACATACTACTGCCTGATCAAATATATAAAGAGCTGGGTTATATAACAACCAAAAAGTTCAATTTTCAAGAACATGACAATAAAAATAACGACAGAAACTATAATGATACAATCAACGCAAACTTATATAACAGAAAATCTAATCCCTCCAAAGTTGGCGAGTTTGTTAGTCTTGAAATGGATTTGTATGAAAAAATGAACAATATTCTACATTACAATTCCCAGCCGATTTCTTGTAATACTGGACTATACGAGGAAAATTAACATTAAGTGCATGATATAATAACCAACTTACATAAATATATTTTGTGAACTATTTAAAGTAAAATAGATAATATTGAATTCATTTTAAAAGCATTTAAATTTTAATTGCCCAATTTGTTTAACTGGAGTTATTTCTAGTTTGATTTTAGCTATGTAAAATGTAAATGTTAAAACTTCAGAGCTTGAATATTCTGTCCGGAACTAACAAAAAAAATATTAACATATTTTCAAACAAAGAAGCTGAAGGTTCTCTCCCTTTGAAAGTTGAGAATGTTGTGCGTAGAGCTGATATAGACTGTATCAAAGCAGATGCTCTCTATACAAACCAAGGTCTGCACGGAAATCTAACGTGTGACCTTTATGCCAAAGTTGACAAGATAAAAAAGTGGAAAGACCGAGAAAAATCGACCAAATCCAGAGAAACCGATTTCAACAATTTTGACAAGTTTAAAAATGGCGGTGAGCCAAGAATCTTCCTGGAACAAGATGAGATCTCAGATCCACTCTCACAAACCAAATCAGAACTTTCAAATATAAAAACCAAGCACACTCTAGAAGATTTAAAAAGAGAAATGATTGACTCAGAATATACGGAGCGAAAAAATATGCAATGTCTTCCACCCGTATGTGGGCGAAGTCCGCCGTGCAACTGCCCCCAGGACAAAGTTTTTGCAGCAAAACTCAGACTTAGGCAAAATCTTAATATGGAGAATTTCAAAAAGTTCAATTCCGATATTTTGTTAATTATTCCTTCGTTACAATTCAAAAATTACGTAATCTAAAATTGTTCAAATTAAATTGATGTAGGATTTTGAAGAAAATTGCAACACTACGAAGAAAGCATATTATTCTGAGGGTGGGTAGAGTCGATGGTAGTCGCTATTTAGTTGATTTATTGATTTGGAAAATTCGAATACAATTTGGTGATGGATAATGCATGTTTTTAATTTGAATTGATCTATATTTATATCGATTATTCTTTTCAATATTTCTCAAGAAAAATTAGTAGCCTGCATGATATATCAATATATAAAGTAGTGATCTCTGTTTGGATGTCTGATTGTTTGTTTGTGTGTTCGATCATAACTCAGGATTGAATCCCTTGATTGATTTTCCTCAAACTTTGATTGAGTAACTTGACAGAACCCCGAAAATGTTCCTAGCTTGGTTTAAAAATTCGAAATTGATTTTACAGGGAAATTTTAGTTTCCTTATTTTCAGACACAAAAATAAACGACGATGCTAAAAAACCCCTATTGTAGAAATAAAGTAAATATAAGATGAAAAATAGTTGGCGAAAACTTGTAAGATCGAAAATTGTTTAATTGTTCTTACAACAAATAAACTTACTAAGTGTAGGGGTTTTAAGGCAAATATTTGATTTTTTAAATTATGTTTAGGATGGCCTTGTGAGTTGGTTATGCGAAGATATGTTAGAAGAAGGAATAAGTTTGGATCAAATGGATCTCGGAGGAAACACGCCACTTCATCTTGCAGCCAGGTCTAAATTTCTTATTAAATAAATAATCCAAATCTATTACAAAATTTATCCATATTAATATCTTGTTAATTTTAGAACCATATCAGTTTTTTGAATGCACACATATACACATGTATAATCATGTCTGTAAAATGCTAGTAAGATAAGATCTACCAGACTCAAACTAAAAAGCTCTATAAGAGTCAAATTAATGAAGTTACTTCGAGTTTAGAAAACTGTCTCCCAGACTAATACATAAGAGATATGCAAAAAAAGTTATTTCCCACTATCCTTACTCTGTAAACTTTAGACCTATGGTTAGAGGGTAATTGCATATATCTACAAAGTAAAGTGGAGTACTGTTGAGTATGGATGGAGTTAATCTTTAACTTATAATGCACAGGCTGATGCCCTAGAAAGGGTTCAATAAGTTTCCCAAAATTTTTACTACGACCGTTTGGTTTAATTATTGACTTTGCACATCCATATTACTGTAATCTTACTAAAAAGACGGATTCATTTGGTGCAAGGTCCCGTTTAGCCTAATACAGTCTGTATATTTACTGTACAACTAGCTCCTTACAAGGATGTAATGCAAGGAACGTTATTTCAGAAGTGTACACATCTTTTATACTGCAGTTTACTGTCTCTGGGGCCTGGGCGATAATGTAAACACAAGACGGATGTCAAAGCCTGACATGGGATCCATCTTTCACATCAAAAAATCAATGAAATATTCTGGTCATAAGAATCTATTATGTGAATGATCAAAATTATCAAAATTTAATGCTTTTAACCTCCTCAGATACTAAACGAACACTGGTGCATCTATTCTTGTTTACAAATTTCGCCCGAAGAGAACTGGTTTCAATGTATACGCAGAGTATACACGACCGCAATTAGCTTTTCTTGCATTACACCCTTGGCTCCTTAAAAGTTGGCACGGAACATGAAATGAACCGGAGTGTACAGTATACAATATATATCCAAAGAAACTGAGTTTTCTAATCCATATATATATATATATTTTACATTTCCAACCTGATGATGTAAGTAAACCCATCATATTTCCAACTTAGACTTTTCAATCTAACATATTTTCATATTTTGAAATATTCAGGTGTACAACATCGGGTTGCAAAGATAAAGGGATTAAAAGATTTGAGTTTGGGGCAAAAATTCATTTCCTTTATAAGAATGAACAATTCCATATTTAGGCATGGTAGAACTAAAGCATCGTCTACACTACTTAGTTTTGGATCATCTATTAATATGAAGGTATTTGATTAAATTTTTACATAAAATATAACATGGGTCAATTAGGGTTCAGCTTTAAAAAATAAGATTTCAGATGAAAGATGGGATTGTGGGCTAATAATTAGAGGGAAGGATGCTGGGTTAAGGACAATGCAGTAATGCTTGGCAGGATATTGGCTTGGATTTATTTACAATCCTGACTCATTCATTAATACAACCTCCCCCTCTAATCACTCATTCACGCCATGTCCTGCATCACCCTACGTAACTTGTATCATATGTAATACTGGAATAAGATGCAAATTTGCATAATAAATACTCTATCTAGTCCTTGTTTCCGATCCTAACTTCCTCTTTCAATGTATACTTTTTCTTTAGTTTGATTTAAATGCAGTCTAATGATTAAATATTAAATGATAAAATTATATATATCTATATATAAATTTGGCTTGTCTGTCTGTTTGTTTGGGTGTTTGTTTGTTTGTTTGTTTGTATTCAATAAACGTCAAAACGGCTGAACCGATCGGACCCAAATTTTTTTGTGGGACATCTAGTGACCCCAGAGAAGGTTTATGAATGATCAAAATTTCAAATATTTGTCTCCATCAAAATTAGATCTTCATTAAATTTTTGAAAATTTTGAAAATCCACGAAATTTTTTGTGAAAATCCGAGAATTATTTTTGTTTTGTTTTACGATGTACACAAAGAGAACATGTTCACAATTAATTTAAAAGATGGACGCGAAGCGCCCTCTTAGGCTAGTATATTATAGTTCTGTATGACTAAAACTAACCAGTTGCTTATCCCAGTTTCATGGCAAAACATATTTTGTTTTCATTATTTGAAATATTCTTGGAGAAAGTTTATTAACAATTTAATCAAAGTATTATTACATGTTATAATGTGGAAAACTACCCATTTATACGTTTTTTAAATGTTAATAATCTATTTATAAGAGCAAGCAATAATGATTATGCTACATTTTTATCCAAAAGGGGTATTGAGCATATCAATGTAAAAGAATCGTAATTAAATTGAATATTGATCATTACTTTTATATTTCTGAGAGATTTAGATATTAGGCGAAGATTAAATGCATTTCAAGTAGCAGTGATTATCATGATTGCATAACTAAATGAATTCTTATTCAACATTATAGAATTTTGAATGATATATAAGCATCATTCTGATATTTCTAATTCAGTTCAGTTTGAATATTATAAATTCCATCAATTCCATATGCTGAATATATAAATATACAGTATGCGTTATGCTTATGCATAACGTCTTACAGCATATGAATAAGTATGCAGAGAAATAAATAACAGAAATCTATATCGCTAAATATCTTTCTTCTACCTTAAATCCTTTTTTGTTTTATTTACGTTTATCCTTTTTTTCTGGGCGACTTTAATAAAAAACGATTATTTTTTATTGCAAAATGAGATTTTTCTCGAAAAATCTATTAAACACATCAAAGATTTCAGAGATTAACAAACGTAGAAGGAACGGTTTTAGAATGAAATCGCACCTCTTCTTAACGGATTGTAACATAAACATTACTTGGAACTCCTTGTAAAATACTGGGCTATCAGGGCGCTTCGCGCCAATCTTCTCTTTCAACACGTTTAATTGTTGCTCAATCGTTCGGCATTTAATTTTCGATGAAACAGTAAATTTTTTTTTCGTATTTACAATTTTGTTTTTGTAGATTTTTTAAGTTTTATGAAAATCCGTAAACCTTTCTTGGAGTTATGTGAGATTCCCCTCAAAATTTGAACCCGATTGGTTTAACCGTTTTGAAGTTGATTGGACACAAACAAACAGACTAGCAATATCTATATATAAATTTGGCTTGTCTGTTTGTTGGTCTGTCTGTCTGTCTGTTTGTATCCAATAAACGTCAAAACGGCTGAACCGATCGGGCCCAAATTTTTGTGGGACATCAGGGAAGGTTTATGAATGATAAGAACCACAAACTCTTATTTTCTAATTCCTATATTATGGTCAAACTTAGACTATTTTAGCTTTAAAAATTCATAGTTTGAAATATCTAAGATTTATGACATTGAGTTGCAAAAATAAACGGATTTATAAATCAGAGTTTGTGGCAATAATTTATAATTCCTTTTCTTTCAATTACCAAATCAAGTCCAATTTTCAAGTCCAGTAGAAAGTAAAGAATTTATAGATAGATTATTCACTTACATACTCCCTTATCTCTCTACTCCCCCCTCAACAATTGTGCTCCTATACTACCCAAATATCAACCCCCAATCCTTCACCCAAGGATCTTACCCCATCTTTGTCACTCTAGTTTCGCCAAGATTTACTCTCCTTTAAAACACCCCTAATCTTTATCCCCCCCCCTTCTTTGGCCTTCATACTCCCCTAAGGCAAAAAATATAATTTTCCTTTCAACCACTGAAGACCTGAAATTGTTAGCAAAAACATTGTTCAGATAGATAGTTGACAATCGTTAATTCACGAATTGGAATGAAAAGTGTCTAGAACGATTCCGTTAAAGAATCTCACGAATAATTTAGAATAATTTTTGAAAGCAAAAACGTGCAGGTCCTTTTTTTCTCATTATGCTCTTAACATTATTTTTTCGTAGATTCTTTTATGCATGTATTCTGGAACCAGAATAGTGGTTCGAAACTATGGCTACGTGGTTCACCTACTTTTTGCTAGCTATTAATTATTAAATATTTGGTATCTTTACACCTTCTCTTATTAGTATTGTTATCCATCTTTAAAACAATAAATCTCTCATCTTCACATTGTGCATGCAATATCTGTGATTTTATTCTTCTACCCCTTCGTTCTTTAATTTATGGAGAAATTATGCATTCACCAATCTGTCACTGAGTTACTATTAATCTGTGCCTGTCTTTAGAACGACATGGGATTGAAACCAAGTGACTGTGCACGAATTCGAAGTGAAGAAAGTACAGAGGAATTTCTTCTCATGTTCGAGACTAGTTTAGGAATTACCAGGTATTTTACTAATTTACAATTGCCTTAAATTTCCCCTTAATCTTGTTTGTATCGAGCTTAAAATTAGGATTTTAAAATTAAATTTTTTAAATTTGAACTGAAATAAATCGTTCTACTACAAAATTACAAAAAGATATAGTTTCGACATTGAATAACACATTATTGAATACTAGCTGTTAAGTACCCGGCGTGCCCGTAAAACTTTCTTTTTGAAATTTGAAGGGGAAATAATTCGAAATTTGTTAAGCCTATGTTTCTCTATAGCTAACATAAAAAATATATATTCATAAAAATATGTACACATGAGCGAAGAGCTTATTGTATAGATAAATAGAAATATATTTTAAAAAATTTACTAAATATTAATTTTTATTATTTCTCTTCTTAACTGTATTATTTTTTATTTTTAACTAGCTGAAGTGCTAGGCGTTGCCCGCGAAAAAAAAATAAAAAATTAAAAAAAAACATTTTTATAGCCTATGTTATTGTCACCCCAGGCTACCCATGAGTGTCCACAAAAATATTTCAGCCGATACGGTCAGTCGTTTGTCTTGTTTTATTATTATTAATATTATTAAAACATCAAATGCAATATTTTATTTCTGTCTCTTTCCCAATTTAATTTAAAGAATATACTTAAACTATCATTTGAATGGAAATTCGATGAAGTTGTTGTGATTCCACTTGTAAATAATGTTGTTAAAAAAAACAATACTTAACAATTTTAATTAATATTTTCTAAAATGTTGATGAGCGCAAAGATTTTAATTATGCAGATTTACATATGTTGGTGTTGTTTTAAATCATGACTTCAGTTGAGGTGCAGCTGGCGTTGCACGAGGAATTTCGAAAATTTATTTAGCCTATATCAACCCGGATTTTCTGTAAGCCAATTTGGTCCAGCCGTTAAGCCAGCAAACATATAAATATGTATAAAAGAGCGAAGAGCATACATTATATATAGACGAATATTATAACTAGGGATTTGCTTGGAGTTAACAAAACAAACGAGGTTCTTAGCCAGGAGAATCTAGAAATCAAATCTCAGTTTAGGTAAACCATTATTTCTTTCTTTTATTAATTTGAGATCTTTCCTTTTACTTGCCTAAATCCTATGTTTCATAAAATCAGTTTTCTAATTAATTTAGATCTATTATTTAAGAATACGAATTTTCTGCAAGATATTACTGCAGGAAGTACCCTGCTTAATAGTCATATAAAACTAAGAAAAAATTCAATTTTAAGTGTGTACCTTTAGTACTGCCTTTAAAAATCAGAAATACTTGAGGAAATTCGATTTTGACCGATTAAAATACAGTGTATTTTAAATATAAAATAATGATTTCAAAACCAGTCAACCCCTTCCCGGACTTTTCTTGTCTATAATAAATTCTTGGTCAATGAAATGCCAAGGGTTCCGGGGGTTAATTAATATTAATGGAGAACGGACCTCAAATAATATTCAATCATTTTTCTTGTTATTTATCTAAAAGTTAATTCTTGTATTCTCCTAATAAGATTAAGATATTCACTAACCGTTAAACAGCCAAGGTAGAAAGATTTGTCACATTGACTTTTTTATCGGAGTCTTCGATAGACTCGGATAGACCTTTTCAGTCGAAATCCGTTTTCTCTTCTTATAACATCAACCTGTTCCAGGTTTTAAAACCAGCTTCTTTATTTCTTCATATCTCAATTCCTTTAACATAAATTCTTACAATTTCTTTCCCTTTATGTAGGTCACACTGCTGAAAATGGACCATCAGGTTTCAAGTCAAAACACCTAAATTTTTTCTTTTGAATATATTACTATGCAGAAAATGCCATCTAGGGAGTATTAAGTAAATCCATTTTAAAGAAATCAAGTGCATTTTCAGGTCTAAACTCAAACGTAACTGCAGTTTTAAGGATTAATCAAGCTTATACTGTGTTTTTTTTTCTCGATCTTTTTAGAACCATTAATTTTTGAATTTTCCTTTTCAGTCATTAGACATTTTTTAGCAAAAAATCAAAGCCTTAAGTGAACCGTATGGTTGCCTAATTTATACTGCCTAACACGCCTTTTTGAAGTAAATCAGTAAAAATAAAAAGACTTTTGACAGTGAGGCAGTTGACTTAGGGGTTTGATTTTTGATACAAAATATTTCAAGACTATTTAAGAAAATTAAAAAAATTTGGAGACCATGCCATGTACTGTAAAAAAAGTCGTCAAAAAACCCAGAAGATGCAGATTAGTGTCTTGAAACAAAATGTTCGTTAATTTAAGATCTGCACCTCATTTATACAATTTCTTAAAAAATGATTTTCCCAAATTTTCCTAGGTGGCATTTTCTGAAAATTTAGATTATAACTCAGTAGACTGCATATAAATATATTCCAAAGAAAAAGTTTAAGTGTTTTGACTTAAAACATGATGGTCCATTTTCAGCAGTGGTATGTATGTATGTAGTTACCTATGTCTTATTCCATATTTATCTGTTTTTCGATATTTTTTCTTTATTTCTTTTTATAATCACTAAGACAATATGTCAGTTAAACTTAATAGTACATTTTAGGGAGGTTCTAAATGTTTCCAAAAAGCTAGCAAAGGAGAGGGAGGATATGTCTAAAGATCTGACCCGACTAAAGGATAGAATACAAGAGATACATTCATCCATACTTGGTGATATGAAAAACCTTGTTCCGTCAACAAATAGGTGTGTAACTATACTACTGTCTGATACATCAAAAATGTTTGATAGCTAATTAATAAAATTCATCAAAAAGAAAAATGATTTAGAATAGGATTAGATAAAATATTGAATGGGGTATCTTTTGACCTATGCACGACCGCTATAAGCCTATACTACATTTCTGACCTACGCATCATCCGCTATACTACACCACGTGCTAGTGCACGTGGTTTTACAGCTGCGCCCGGCTTAGACAAATTGTCTTAACCTCACTTAACCCTCAAATAATACAAAACAAACAAAATTGTGCAGTATGTCGGAAAAGTTTTAGGTCAGAAGTTCAGTAGAGAGGATATTGCGTATTGACGATGTAACATTACCAAATT
Organism: Eurytemora carolleeae; assembly: GCF_000591075.1. Lineage (NCBI taxonomy): Eukaryota > Metazoa > Arthropoda > Copepoda > Calanoida > Temoridae > Eurytemora > Eurytemora carolleeae. The sequence continues at coordinate 786,703 of NW_019397377.1, forward strand.
ACCATTAACTATGTTTTTGGCCTTAAGATAGAGGAGTGTGATACATGTCCCTAGTCCGACTTTTTAGAGCCTGCTAATTAAAAAAAGTTAGACCTCTATCTTTAATGGTTAGGGTGAAATTGAGGATTTAAAAAAGGTTCAAAAGTTCCTTGGTTAAATGTTCAAAAATAAATATTTTTACTTTTGACAAATATTAACATGTGACCCATATATTAATTATTATTACATACATTTTTCAAGGGCTTTTCAAATATATAAAGTTAATTAACAAAAAAGTTTCTGATTTGTTTGAAACACCGACCCGCCGTCGTTTGACTGTGCTCCACCCTACCCTATGCATTAAAATAAANCCAATCGTGATAGGGTTAAGCAATTGGGGAACTTAAACACTTTCTCGCCCATAAACCGACCATTTTGGGAAATGGGCGGTTTTTGCCTTATAGAAACCGTCCAATTCCCAAGGTGAGCGTTTTCTGCCTTATATGATCACAAATTATAATTATCAATCTTTTGGGGGTTCAATTTATACCAAAAAGTAGTTATTACTAATTTGAATTTAAGTATGTTTCATGTTTTATGCTTGAGTTATGATTTTGCATATTCACATTTTTTCTTCTGAAATTCTTTTTTCGAATAATGATTGCTATTTGGCTAAAAATATCCATGAAGTTTGTCAACCGTCTTTTTTAACTTAAATTGTTTGTATTTACTCATTAATAGATTTTTCATCGGAAGCATATGTCCAGTTGTGTAGAGAATAAATACTTTAAAAAGTGACAACTCTTCTTTTATCAATATATGTTGTTATAGTGTTGAGTTAGAGAGGACTAATGACAGTCTCAAAAGCTTGGAGCAGAAGATAGAGGAACAGAGAACACAATTTTGCTCAGCATCCCTAGCAGATTTAGAGCACAGGTAACACTCAGCCTCCCTAGCAGATTTAGAGCACAGGTAACAAGCCCCAGAGATGTCATTTTTGAAGAAATTGTGACAAACGATAAAATAAAAAATGTCAAAAACCGAATATTTAATGGTAATGATCATTCGGGTTCGCAAAATTTTTTTTTTTTATTTCTAATGTGTAACCGGATAAATTGTTTACTTTTGCTCATACAGGGTGTTCCAATAAACATGGGAATTGAGAGACGACTTGAAAATCGTCTTTAATTTCTGATATTTAATGCATGGCATACACTCTTAATTAAAAGCTCAAAAAAGTGAAATTAAGGACAAAAAGTCGTTTAATAAACGATTTGTAGTTGCATTTTAAACGATTTCAAATAGTTGTTTATTAAGTAAAAAAACCGATTTTTAAGTAATTTTTTTAAAATAAGCGATTTTGAGTCACTTATTTGGCATTCACCAACTTCTTCTGCAATATAAGCGATTTTTTTAATGAAAATAAGCGATTTTTTGTAAAATAAGTGATTTATGTTAAGCGATTGTTTTGTCGCCTAATCGGGTGCATCCAACTGTTTCACCCGATTAGGCGACTATTTATAGCTTAATAATGATTTTTTAATTTAGAGTGCAGAAAGTAAAAATGTGAGGCTGTACGCCTAACGAGCTTTTCATAAAGTTGTCTACCTTTCTTGTAACTTAAAAATTGACGAAAATATTAGATGTTAAGACAATTTTGATTTATTTAATAAATTGAAATTCGTACGAATTCGCAATATCTCTGTCAATTTTGAAGATACAACATTTTGAAAATCTGAAGAACAGGCGTTTTCGATACTATATGTTTAAGCTGGAATACTGCAATAATTGTGTTTATGAAAAGATGCCGCATGGATCGAAGACGACATAAAAGTCGTCACTGAATTCCCATGTTTTGGGACACCCTGTACTTGTGCATAATTAAAATCGGTACTAATGCAAACGTCGGACCCACATACCGCGGGCAGTACAAACGTCGGACTTGTATAAACGTCGGACTAGTATAAACATCGGACGGGTACATTTATAAGGAAAAAGGACGGACTTTAGTTAATTTAAAAAAAACCTTTGTTGTAAGAAATAAAATAAAAATCACTCTCTTCTTGTGATCAGAGATAACTGAAATAAGTCTCACCCTTTGAACTGTTTTTTTTTGCGATAACTCAAAAAGTATTTGAGCTAGGAAGCTAAAATTGTCTGGCTTTTTAAACTAAGGCTAAAAGCTGGGCTTTTATACTGTATAAGTCCTCAGTCATACTGCCTAAATGCCTTTTTTTACCTACACAAGACTAAATCAATATTAAGACCTACTTCCAGCCTTTGGATTTCAAAATTGTATAGCTCTTTGGAAAGCCTATAACAAAAGCTAGCAAATTACATAACTTTTTGCAAAATAATTTTGCGCAACTTTTTGCACATACGCCTGTGAAGGCAATTTGCACATTTTCAGCTTTTCTTAAATACTTATTTAGGGTTTAAAAATGTTGCAAATATTTTTGCACATTTGAATTTGCTGGGTCAAAGGCTTTTCAAAAATGTTAATTGGTTGCAATTTGCGTAATTTTGTTTGCACATTTCTTGCTTTATAACTAGAATTATATATATTTCAAAAATTTCTTTACTTGTTAATAACTATTGCAGTTTCATATGCTTTTATTGTAAGCTTTGTGTAAACTTTTTAAAAGAAAACAAATTAAGATTAATTGAATGAATTAATATTTGTGGATTAAACGATTCTTGAAACTATTGGGGATTCTACTACTATAAAGATTTTTGGTTGTTTAGGCCATAAAAGGTAAATAACAAATAAATACAGCAAGCGGAGATCAAAATGGGGAGGCTTGGAGACGAAGCAAAAGGAACGGAGACGGTTTTGCGGGGCCTCGAGGTGATTTTGCGTTTCAGGAGGTCATTTCGCAGGGCTCATGATATTTTTAGTGTTGTAGCTGCAACAATTAATCTCACAAAAAAAATCTATACTCTGAGAGCTCAGCATTAGAAGCTTTATTATTTTTTTTTCAAAGAACGAAATGCGATAAATGCGACATTTTCGACGATTTCCCCATTTCGCTGGAAACCCTTATTGTAGATTAGTGCCTTTTTGCACAAACTGTTGACTTCCGGTCCAGTTTCCGGATATAGAAATGGTGTATTTCATGGATTGATTTACACCCAATATTTTTAAAGAATTCAACAACTTTTTGTGAATTTATTGAATATATCGTACCTACAACTTGTTTATGCTTTTGCAATCTACAAATACTAATGCAGCTTTTTCTGAAAGTTGTTAAATTTTTACTTAAATATGAAAATCTTTAAAAATTAGATATAACAGGTCCTCACTTGTCCCAACAAGCTGTGGCTTGATCACCTTTCGACATATTATACTTAAAGGAATTGAGTGTTTGCCAGAAACTTAAATTTTCTAATTCCTATATCTTTGCAACCTGATGGTGTATTTATAAGTAAATGCGTTTTGAATGAAAAGTTAGAGATAAGCTGAGAGTACAGAGATAAATGAAAGGCTTGAATATGCGATTTTTTCTACAACGGGGTTGATCATATTTTAATAAAACAATTTATTTCAATCTCAATAGTTAAAACAAGAGGTGTTCCATGGCAGCCATGATACATGTTGACAAAATATATCACGCCGTGCCGGTCCTAGTGTGGCTGGGCGTATTAGATTTAACTAGCAGTCTTTATTATTTATTCTATGAAAAAAACCTTAGTCAGTTTAAAGATTATTAAATAATAGGTTAGAAAGCGATTGAATTCAAATTGAAGAAGCTGAACATATATCTTCATAATTACATAATCTTTAAACAGATGTGGTACTTCGGTATATGTATAAAGGAAACAATATATGTTTATCCGGAAATGACCAGTATGCATACGTTTACCCGGAATTAAGCAATATACATATGTTTCGGAAACCATGGACCAAATTTAATTAACAATAAGAACTATAGATAATATAATAGACAGTAGCGGTCTACCAACCTATCAAAAGTGACAGATGAATTTACCTAATACAGGTTCTACTAATATATAGTATGCGTATAAGAAGGCTCAAGGACTCATATATTACAAATTATCTAACCTATTTTCAAAACTGTAACCTTATCATGTTTAGTGTCGTTGTACTTTTATACATCCATTTAACCGAATTTTAAAAAGATGTAACAAAAAAGGGGCATTTTCACTGAAAACTCCTTTAATTATCACCTTCCAGGAAGACTAATGTTCCATTGTATACAAATTCAGATATTTCAATATCAATTTATCTATCGGAGGCAGAGGATACTACTTTACCATGGAATCTGTAACTAATGCATTGTTTATATATTGCATACATTCAGGGGCGGATACAGGAATTTTTTTGGGGTGGGCAAAATTGTTAATACGACTATTTTTTCTTATTTTTAAGGAAAAATTGCTTTTCAGGTTTTAGCTGAACAGCCTATATTAATAACTTTAGAATACTAAAAAGAAAGAAACTAGAGGATGTAATGAACTTTTCATTACAAACATGATGTGCTGCATTTTAATCTTATGCATTTTAGCTCCAAGCATTTATGCATTTATATCTATAATTTTTGCTGATTTCTTAAAGTTTTTTCTCTCGTTTTTCTTTCATTTGATATCTAATCATCAAGTTAGCTAGCTAGCTTAGCTAAAATTATATAGGGCGATCAAGCCACTTTGTAAATTCATAAATCCATATTTTTTGCTGATTTCTTAAAAGTTTTATCTCTCGTTCTTCTTTCATGGAATATCTAATAATCAATTGTTATCTTATCTGAAAATATAGAGGGGAACAAGCCACTGTATAATTTTATAAATGTATAAGTTTCTGTTTGTTTAATAAAGTGTTTGAGAAGAAGAAGTGGTGCATTAAAATCAACGATTATTTATTCAGGGACAGACTGGAAGAAATTAGGGCCTCCAGTGGAAGCCTTTTAGTTCCAGCATCAAATCTTTCTTCAGAGCCATCCTTGGGCTCCGAAGAAGAAGAAGAAGAACAAGAAGAAGAACAAGAGAATAATGGGGAAGAAAGCCAGGATTTAGAGGACATATCTGAAGATTTAGACTTCTACGAAGCAATGAAAACGCCAACAAGTAAAATTTAGTAATTTATTTAACTGAATAATATAATTTCTTTTTAATTAGATATGCTTTCCAAATTTTTCTTTCTCAGATATGAGGAACCAGCGCAGTAAGCTTGCAACCCCTTCTCCCCAACATACTCCAACACGCCCCAGCAACAACAAGACTAAGTCTGAAACCTCCCTAGTAGAGACGGTGTATAGTTCTCTAGGATCTCCAATATACAGTGCTATAGGTATTCCGACTGATGGAAGTACTGCAGGTAGAGATGATTATAACGTTCAGCAGGACTTTATCCAAATGACACTTGGTCTTGATTACCAAACTGCCAAATTAACAGCGGCAGAATTAGTAAAATCGTCTAGTTCCAATGGGGGAACGAAAGAAGATAAGCGACAGAGCCGGGATCATCTTAAGAAACGCCTTCAGGAGTTGGCGTTAACCTCAGATACAGGGTCTGCCTCAGTTATAGAAGTTATAGAACCAGACTCAAGTGAAGAGGAAGAGTTTAAAAAATCCTTTAGTTGGAGTCCTATAGGGGATTTTTCTATACATAGTAGAACAGACAAATCTCTCTTGAGTAACTCTCAGAGTATAAAAAGCCAGCCAAGAGAACTTAATGCTAAATCCCAAGGAGACAGAATTTTAGCTCAGACGGGAAAGCCAACAACAAGACGTCCTCGAGGTTTGGGATCTTCTAAGTCTATTTCACAGACAAGTTATTCTCAAAATTTGGAGAGTAACAATAATAAAAACTGGTTACAAGACCAACTGAAAGTAGAACAAACTGAAGATATGACTGTAAAGTCTGGTCATTCTGCTGCAAAGTCAAACATGAGATTAAATGGATCAACTGGGTCTCCAAACCAGTTCTCGGGACCAAAAAACGGGCTTATGCCGTCACCTGACCTTCTAACGTGTGTCAGAAAGGAAAACGAGGATTCTGACAGTAGACCAGAAAATGGAGAAGAAGAAATATTTTGTGATTACGACACCGAACCATCTCCAGAACTAGAACGTCCTGATTCCATTCTTAGTAATCGGAAGAAAGGATTTCTGAAAAAACTTGCAATTTCAAAATGGGCGGGAAAGAAAAAGATGCCTAAAATTGAACATGATCATACAGAGGTCGATACAATCCCAATAAGGGGTATGGATATTTCATTAAAGAAATCAATGGATGATTTGGATTCTCAAGATGAGCCAAGGAATTTTGAATCCGGGGTTTCCAGGCCCGGGATCCAAGATTCTGTGACAAGAATAGAGGTAGGACAAGGATTTCAGGGCTCAGACACTCTTATAGTCCCGGCAGATGAACTTGATTCACATGTTACTAAATCCTTGTCTCCGGGTTCTCGTAAATCTCTCTACTCCGGCTACATTCGTCCTGATTTCAATATGGCAAAATCGGACGATTCCGGGATCATTGCAACCTCCCGTCCCGACTCGTCTAACCTTCCTGTTCGAAAATCATTTTCTAGCTCCTCCGATCATTCTTCGCAGGGTTCTCCTTCTGAATCTGAGAATGTTTTAGCTCCTAAGAAACGAATTGGGGAGAATGGACTGGATGTGTTCAATGGCGAAGGACCAAGCGTGAGTAGAATAAGCGAGGTTGGCAATCATACCACTATTGTAATATCAGCAGCCGACAATGTCACTACCAAAAATAGAGATGGAGAGCAAAATAATAATTTTCCTGTAAAACCCAGCAATGCAAGGTAAATATTTAAAATAATCTAGCCTTCCAGATCATGTTTGCCCCATTCTTTAGCATTTGTATTTTGTATTATCTTTAATTGTTAATTTATCCGTAAGCCTCTTTATTCTGTACTTAACAAGAAATTAGACCTGATTGCGCAGTTAAGCTGTCCAGAGATTTATTTTATTTTATTTATTACAAAAAGGGGCAAAATTTCATTTACCTTTCATAAAAGATTATGGTCCTAATCGTGATTGTGTATAGGAGAGGTATCAAGACTGAAAAAGCCTGGTATGATGTCTCAGATGAAGAATCAGATATGATAGTTCCTGATCATTTAACAAATATTATTTCGGTCAGAGGATCCAGTGATGAAGATCTATTCTAACATATTTGTATGTGGGTATTTTAACTTGAGCACAACAAATAAGCTTAAGCCTCTTTGAAATAGAGGTGTGCGCGTTCGACTTTTTTTCAATTTGTTCGTCAACGACATATTTCGTATCTTAGTCGTTCAGTAAAAATATGAATCATCATTCGTTTTTTAACTAACGGTTCGATCAATAAAATTGTTCGTTGAGCAAAAACTGATTTTTCGATGAATAAAATTGCTTGTTAAGCTAAATTGTTAATTATTTAGTTTATTTATTTTCAAAAATGTTTTCAATAAACAAATCTTTAATTGTTTAGGATGATAGCATCCATCGTTCACAAAAAAATTCGTTTGTTTCGTAATATTTCGCTTGTCAAACAAAAACTATGCTCTGAAAGTCAACAAATCTCAATTTTTAAAAACTACCCCAAATGTATAATCGTAGCATCAAAACTAACACTAACATACCACCTTCATAATGTTGAGATTGTTTTCCATTTAACGTTGACGCACTTTTATTCTTTGTATTGATTTATATGTGTACAAACTATTCTCGTTTTTCCTTTTTTATAATACTCAATTATAAATGCCTCTTCTTTTAGTACAAAAACAACTAATCCATGAGATGGATTACCTTTCAAAAATTATCTTAAAACTATCAGTTTTACTAAAAATAAAATAAAAATATAAACCACTATAGTCATCAGAACCCGTCTCCGATCTCTTAAAATTAAATTACGATTGACAACACAAGATTAAAAAAGTACTACTGTATCTTCCAAAATGTTATCTGAAAATTCAAACAATTTCGGCTAATTTTAATGGATTTAAAGTTTAAACTGCAGAGACAAAGTTCTTGTTAAGCACTTTAAACACATGACAAGAAAAAGGTTTGTTTTTAATATTATCAAATTTCCATATTCAACTTATGTGCTCCTGAACACTGAACCGTTGATAAAATCCTAAATGTGTAAACATTAATATATATAAAGATAAATTGTAAATAGGAAAATGCAAGTATTTCTTTAAATGCCATACCATCTAGTCGTTTTTTATGTATATTAGTTTTAATTAGTTAGTTATTCTAAATAATAATAAACGTATTTCAGAATAAATATTACCATCGACTTTATCATTAGTTAATGTTCTATAAATGATTTCGTCCATTTGTAGTTTTTGTCATTTCAAAACCCGACGCAGTTTTAACTTTAAATAAGTTTTACAATACTAGAAAAAAATTATGTTTTAGAAAAAATGTGCATTATGGTGTGCGATTTTGTTAAGGAATATGCAATAAATATATGAAGTCATGCGTGGATCGAAGGCAATCTGGGTGCATAGCATATTCTTAAACTAAATTTGAAAAATTATTTTCTCTTATGGTTATAAAACTTTTTAGGAATAATAACCCATCTAGAAAACTGAACAAGTTTAGTGTGAAACAAAATATGATACAATCAGATTCCTTTAAACCAAGAATTGAAATTACCCGTTCTTCATGAAATACTCAAAGTTGAAGATGATAATTTTGTTCTTTACAATTTTGCTGATAATGAGATCGCAACCGGCCATGATTAACTCTTTTTGTTCAGACTAGAAACTAATTGATTTAGCTGACTTATTCTGGTTTTGTCTTATCGTTTTGTACCATTTTACCTTTGTGTACGGAATAAATTTATAATAATAATATGATGTTGGAATTAGTTTCATAAATTGATATTTATATTCGGCACAGGAAGAGTTACTAAAACGATGTTCATAGTTTTTGTGCCCAATTGCGACACTCAGTGTCACAATTTGGCAATTCGCACGGTTTGGAACTTTCTTCCCATGTAATTATAGCAAAATAAAATTTAGTGATTAGATCTTTTTCTCGTTAAAAGATTGTAACGAGCGAAATGATAATGTCGTTCTGAAATTTAAATCAGAATATTTATTGTGTTGAGATTGGATTTGCTGAGGCTTTAGAAGTAGAAACTAAAAATAAATGTACATACAAAAATATTTACTTCCGCCAATGGTCGAAAATAGTTTTTCTTTGGAATTTAGTTTTATGTCCATATTGTTAATAGTGTTTTAAACATTAAATAATCCTATTCCCTTACTAATACTGCATCAACCTAGGATGATCATTTTAGGTACTTTTGAAATAGAGTGTTAGTGACTATCCTAAAGTTTCTCTGCCAGAGTCTTTTGTTCCTGAACTAGTTTCTTAATTCAAAATAGAGCTAGGATGTATATGTATAGTATTCACCCGTCTACAAGCCGATGATGAATTTTAATTCTAAGGATGACTACGAATGTAGATTTATAATCAATTGGAAATTGCATCATAAGCTGTTAACAGACAATTAAATTCTCAGATAAGGCATGTACATTTACAGATTTACCAACTCTGTCTTCACGTTCAGTTTTATACAAAGAAAGGCAAATTTAATAACACTAGAAATTCAGGGCGCCCTTCTTTCTAGACTTTTAGGGCGCTTCGCGCCCATCTTCTATTTCAACTTTTAATTGTGGCTTTATCTCTGAACATCTTCTCTTTGTTCAGTATAAAACAAAAACAAAAATAGTTTGCGGATTTCATAATATTTTTTTGCGCATTTTCAAAATTTTTCAAAAATAAAAAACTTTTAAAACATAAATTTTTAAAATTTTGATCATTCATAAACCTTCCCTGGGGTCACGTGAGGTCTCACAAAGAATTTGGGCCCGATCGGTTCAGCCGTTTTGACGTTTATTGGATACAAACAAACAAACAGACAAGCCAAATTTATACATAGATTTCACTTGTGTATTATGTACAATACCACCAATTCACAATTCACAATAATAGTTATATTAGATATATACTTAGATTTGTGCTTTTATTGCATTTCATTTTTCAAGCATTTCACAAAAACCATGTTTTGTGAATTGGTGGTAGTCTAGTTAGATTTGTACATGATGCACCTGTGTAATGATATAAAATTTGTTTATTTATATATAAAGCTGCAATAGTTATGCCAAGTTTAGGAATTCGTGAAATTTAGAACAACAAAATATGAAGTCTATAATTTCATTGAAAGTAGACTTTTTAATACAAATTTTTCATGTCCATGTTGATTTTTCTAAAAATAAAGGCTTTTGGTGGATGTAAAAGCCAACTATTTGATATGGGATTGCTAGACGTGGAGTCAAGTTGGTTAGCATGGCGGAAGTTACAAGAGACTCGAAAACGATTTTGTTTGGCTAGGAGGCCATTCTGCGAATCATGAGGCTCCGGAGGTCGGTTCGCGGGGCTCATGGATGATCTGCTATAGCGAATTGAAAATTCCATGCAGGAAAAGGATTGCAAAATACGAAATATAAAAAATAGTTTTTTTTAAATCGTTTTTTTATCATCATGTATCTAGTATTTGAAAGATGCGGTTTCTGCAACAAATGAATTTACTCTAGATTTTTAATCACATGTTAACTCTAATTAAAGATTTGTTCAGATTTCTATACTTCTATATATCGACATTTAGTATGTTTTTCAAATCCTATTAACACAGCTAGAACAAGAATAGCTTAAAAGAGAATAAATATTAAAGAAAACCATGCAAAGGATTAATAGTTACAATTTTTTGAGATAGAACAAACACGTTTATTTTAAATCTTAAACTAAATTGGTTTCTATTTTAACTGGGCTTTGACATTGATAAAAACTAAATTATTTGTCAACATTCTTTATTTCATTCTTCAACAGAGATTTCCCATCCAACCATCTCCAGTTTAGATCTATGGCCTTACGGAATTCTTCCCTGAACAATGCACGCATAATTTTCAACATTATTTTTCTTGAAATATATCAGAAATATGTGCTGTCCGCATCGATTGTTTTGTAAATTAACAATGGTTCGCTGTAAGTGGTATTGGTATATCTCTTCATTTGTCTTCAATATTTGGATAATCACAACCTTAAAAAAATTGCATTGCCAACTTTTACCTTGTTAGGCAATTGATATGAACACCAACTGCTTGGTCAAAGTCATCAGCTAACATTGTTCTAGGGTTAAAAAAATATTTCATTTTGTTGACGAGTGCCATTAAAATAAAAATACTTAATTATTTCCTGGCGGAAATACCGGTCTTCTGAAACATCTAAATATCAAAAAGCTGAATAAAATATTTTTTTATGTTCCTGAGTGAATTTGCCATATCGGTGCAGGAGCTTCCATCTTTTTTAGGTAGAGTCAAGCCACAAGAACTAGATAAATTTTGATTTTAAGAGATCTGGAAAGATATCAAAACAAACATTTTTCAAATGCTCATAAGCAGAAAATAATACCTGAAAGGATTCGTCGGGTCCATCATCCAAAATCTAAAAAAAAAATCTTTATAAATACTAAAACTGATAAATAATCAAAATAATAGAAACTACAGAAATGTAATTTTAACCTTTTATTGCTAAATAGTAATTATTGGCAAAAATAAATAGTTTTGCAAAAATAATAATTTTGAAGAGGATTTAAAACATAGTCCAATGAGATAGAAGTCAGCAGTTTGCTTTAGGCACTTAAAGTTGAACAATTCTGTAAATCACAAAACCCAGTTTGTTGTTGTTTTGCGGGTTTTCTAGGGAAACCAAAATGCTCAATACTTATAAAATCTGAATTCCCGTGCAAGATTTTTCTAATGTCTGAAAGACTTTAAAAAAATGTTTCAAAATCAGAAGATCAAAACAGAACATCTTTTGCTCAAACTTCAAAAGGTTCTGTTGTCAAAATATATTTTTTTAATTTGTACAAATCTGCAAATGAATATTTGAAAATTGTTTAAAAATTTTCCCCCTTTAAAACGAAAGGAATAGGAGTTTACCAATTCTTTTAAACGTAATAATAATTCGAGGTAAAAAGCTTGAAAGTTATTGTCTCACTTTTTTAGTTATCCTGTTTCTAGACTGTAGCTTATTTTATATTTACCTATACGGTGGAAGAGCATTGTTGGGGGAATTCGGGCTACTTGCAAGTCCCCATTTAAACAATCTAAATTATGTCATATTTATGTATTTTTTTTTCCACAATAAAGAATAATAAAAACAAAGAGTGTAAAATCGACAGATGTACAGATATATGATTTACTAGCTGAAAGGCCCTGCGATGCCACTGAAAAAAAATTTGAAGAAAACTAAAAAAAAAACTATTTTATAGCCTACGTTACCCCCAGGTTACCCATGAGTGCATACAATAAAATTCGGTACAGCCATTTCGCCAGCCAGAGGGAACATATATAAGAATGTCTTTTGTTATTATAAAGATATTGTAACTTTGAAATTTATTTATTTGTTTACGATGTTTATCTATATACCCTTATCCAACAAAGATATATGCTAAAAAAAGGACTGGGGTTCAAAAAAATTTCACTCGAAAGAATTTGTTAAAAAAGTTAGAAACAAAAAAACAGATATTTAAAAAAAAGATTTCAGGGAAGTTCAGAATGCAGTGGCTCAAGGGGGGAGTGAAGAAGTTATCAGCCAACCAAACGTGCTTTGCGGCATACGCGCCCCCCAATTAGTAATTATCACCACCTCAATTTGTAATAAAAAAAAGTTTGCTTTTTTCTTAGAATTAAGACAATATTGACCTCTACTTTCCCATTTTTCTAAATTTTCCGTACCTTCTATACATATATGTAGTTTAGTTATAGATGTTAAACCCAAGTATTTACTGACCAAAATCTAAACGGGGTGAGCTAATTTTTTTATTGAACTGGCACCTTTTAGTATATTAACTTCAATTATTAAATGCAGTCATTAAATCTTAACCGTGGATCTAAGATTCAGCACAAATGGCTTATTTCTCAGTTTTTGTTGACCAAGCCAATCTGAAAAAAATTTTAAGTTTTTTTGAACCAAAAGACATGCCAATTGACAGATGTTCAAAATAGTATTGAAAAGGTATTAATTTGACATCTCAGAATTTTTTTTGCTGTAATTACAAATTGAAGTGGTGGTGGATTACAAATTGAGGAGTGCGCAACTGCACATACTGCTAAATTCGTTTGGGTGGTGCTGACAACAAATTGAGGACTTCTGCACTCCCCCTGCACAGTGTGGACTCGTATAAGGGGGTTTGGACCTAGGCTTATTCAAAAATGAGTAATCAAGTTTAAAAATGTTTAACAAATAAGATAATTCTTATTTATAAGATTATCTTTTAAAAAAAATAATGGAAATCATATACAGGGTTGCCAAATTTTTTTTGAAAACATCCGTACAAAAATCCGTACATTTTCAGAAGAAATCTGTACAATTTTCGAAAAAAAATCCGTACAATCCGTACAATTTTCGAAAAAAAAATCCGTACAATCCGTACNAATTTCAGGGGATTTACACTTTATAAGATATATTTCACTTTAGTTTCTCTCTGAATCTCTTCACAGGTTTTGAAACTTAAAACATATGAAAAAAGGGAAAAATTTAGCAAATATATAAAATAGAAATGTTAAGTTTTATGAAAATAATAGTTTTTGTTTAAATGTTTTTTTTCTCATATAATTTGTAATTTCGCTGCAAAATGCAGGCCCCTTTTCTCAATTTAATCAGATCAATCCCCTCTTTCTCCACACTGTGCCTTGGTGGCTTACCTATGCATAAAAGAAAAATATGGTGCAAATGAAGCTAGGAACCTTGACCCTACCTTCTTAATAGAAATTTAAGACTTACCTTACAAAGTAACTGTCATCAGTGTACTCGTCAAGCCTCTTCTTTGGATATGCAAAAATTCCCCCATCACTAAAATACTAAAAGTGTAAAAAACGAAACCAAACATGCAGAAATTTTCAACCTGATTGAAAATGCAAACATGATAAATCCATAATAAATACTAAGCTGTAATAATAATCTACTTTGAAGAGCTGAATAAACTTACTCGAGTGAGTACACCAAGTCAACCTCTGAAAATAAATATTAATGGTCAATGCTTAAGAATGTTTTACATTTTAGCTTTAATGTTTTTAAAAAGTATTTAATGGGTTTGATGTTGAAAAAAACTATAAAATTTTAGTTTTAAAAATTAAGGCAAAACTATATTTCTGATTTTGAAAAAAAAACATTTTACACGTAACCAATACTATTTTCCTAGTGCAGTTTTATGTGCAACAACAACCAAAGCTGATGTAGCACAGTCGCCATTGATGTAGTGGAATTTAACACCTAAACATGACAACATATTAACAGCAATACATTTGAGAGAAAAACAGAATAAATTTAAAGTAGTAAAAAAAATTGTCCCTAACCTTAAGTTTGGACAACTAAAAGTCTTATGATAATTTGATGATTAACTCATATACCTTCCTCGGACAGAAGTTTATTTAATCTATCAAGGTCATTCTCCTTTGTGTAGTCAAAGTCCAGATTTTCTTTATTCATATTCTTCACAGTTTTTAACTTTAGCCATGCATCCTTAGAACCCACAAGAGTGGCATCAGGAAATCTTAATTATATATACAAGGTGAGTAAAACAAGGGGGAATAGCATTGATTTCCACAAACCTAAGTTTTTTTGTTTTAACTGTTTAAGTTGATATAACTTAATTATCAAAATGCCAACAATTTATTGGCATTAGAATTAAAAGTCTGCGAAATATTGGCTTTTTCAAAAATATTTTTTTCTTCAGAAATGAATTGGAGAGTATTTAGGCTTTTCTGTTTCAAATCCATTAAAAAATAAAAGAGATAAAACAAAAATCCAAGACAATTTTTAGTGACATTGAAAATAAAATTTACAGTTTAAATAACAAAGTTGTTTTAATAGAAAAAGAAATTTAATAATAGAAAGTTTTGACGTTTATTGGATACAAACAAACAGACATACAAGCCAAATTTATATATACATAATGGTAGTTTTAGATGTGTTAGAAATGGGCCAAGTGTTAGTTTTGGAACTAATGTCAACTGCATAAGTAAAAAAGAAAAATTTAAATCCATTATCAATGAATAGAATATACCTCTTCATGACATCTTGTACTTGCAAAGTGTGTGCACTGGATCCTAGAATAGTTAAATTAAAGTGACTGAGAAAATTAAATGCAATTGTGAAAATATTTAACGCATTGTACAAGGGTTTGCTTTTGTGAAACTGGGATTCACATATTTTGAACCATCATATTTTCATGGAAATCAAAATTAACTGACAAAAACGGGATTGAATACTTTTCAAGGTGATTGATGTTATCATTTTTTTTATCAATATTCTAAATATATATTTTTCTTTTGATATAAATTTCATTTAAGTATAAATATTATTAAAGCTTTATTTTACAAACGATTTGCTGTCAGAAAGTCATGGTGACAAATGTAAAACAATTTTCTTCTTATTTTTTACACCATTTTTTTCTTATGTAATCTGTTAGTCTGGAGAGGTATGATCATAATTTCGGATAAAATAAACAAAAAAAATACCTAGGACAATCCATTTCACAGTTCCGAGTGAGTCTAACCAGGGTCCTAGTGTTTCCTCTCTAACCTGTTATAGAACTAATTTTTAATGCTTCATAAATAACGTGGTTTCTCTTTGATCAATAACTTATATCCAGTTTTTATTTTCCTCGACTGTAGTAGAAATTTAAAATTTTTCACTTGGGGTATATACAGTGATACACAAAATCATAATTCAATATCAGGTCAACATTTTATGGTTAATGTGGTGGCTGGTTTACAAGGTGCGTGCATTTGTGTTAAATTTTAAATATTTTTAATTAGCACATCAGCGTAATAGTTTTTAGTTGTAATTTTTGTTGTTGTTGCTAAGTTTCGTCAATAATTTTAAATAAGCCTCCATTTGAAATGACATGTCTAATTTACAATAATACCCTTTATGCTTTGTCTTATTTAAAACATATGAAAAAAGGGAAAAATTTAGCAAATATATAAAATAGAAATGTTAAGTTTTATGAAAATAATAGTTTTTGTTTAAATGTTTTTTTTCTCATATAATTTGTAATTTCGCTGCAAAATGTAAGCAAAGGCCTCTTTTTGTCAATTTAATCAGATCAATGTCCACTTTCTCTACACTGTGCCCCGGAGCCTCATTTTAAAGATTTTAAAAGGGGCAGGTCAACTTTCTGGGATATCCACCACCTGCCCCCCTGACAGTTTAATAAAGTTCACCCCCCCCACGTTCTTACCTTTTCATTGTTGATTGTTTGTTCGCGCTTCAATTAAAAATTTAAATCTTAAAAATGTCAACATGACAATGCANACACCATAACAAACACACACCATAACAAACAGACACCATAACAAACAGACACCATAACAAACAGACACACACCATAACAAACAGACACCCAGACAGACACGCAAAGTATATATATAAATATAACCTTGCAAAGTATATATATAGATGCTATGAGTTGTATTCTCAAAAAAAAACTTTCATTTTGATAACCTTGCAAAAATCCAATTTTAAAATATTATTATAAAATTCAATTTCGAGGAGTCACAGAAAAGGTTTAATGTGTTATGTTTTAAATCGGACATGCTAAGCTATACAGACTATATATATAACTGGGCGTATATGGAAAATTGTCGTTTTAACATGGAACACATGGAATTTCCATGCAATTAATGATGCCCTCTCCATCATTGCCAACAATTACCAAACTCATAAAAATGCGTTTGTAAAAGTATTGAAATGATAATTAATTAACGGACATTAACGAACAAACTTTAATTGATTGAAAACACATTATTGAATGGTCAAGATGTTAAATATTTAAACCTCCTGTATTAAAGAAATCATATAAATTGTCGAGTTTTGAATTTGATTTACAGTGTTATTCTAAATAAATCGGAATAAAATCAACTGATTGAAGACTTCAAAGTCGTTTTTGACCTAAGAAATAGACACCCAATTTTAGCAATATTTGTTTATGACAAAATTATCACAAATAGCCCTAGTCCTGCTATTTCTAAAATGTTGTTTGCCATTTTTCTGATTTTGAAATTACCAGAGATATGAACTATTTCGTTCAGAATTAGGCAGAATTGAAAAACCAAAATTCTTATTATCTCTAGTATATTTACTATTTATAAAGCAAAAAACTTGCACACCACGTTTTGAAAATAGCATGAATAGGGCTATTTTGTTATTGTTTAAAAAAAGGTGCTAAAATTCGGTTGCCATAATCAATGACAAAAACTATTTCTAAGGTCAAAAACTTGTATCTGCACTGCATCATAAGTTGTTCCGTGAGTTACTTTCACCGATCTTCCCCCCTCCCTTTTACAGCCCTTCTCTCGCAATCCCCTTGTCCCCCTAAAATAATATACGACACCCCTCCCTACCCATTTGATCCCCTCTCTGCAGTTAACTACCCCCTCCCCTCCCCACATCATTGTATGTATCCATATTTTCTAACAAATTCCTGAATGAATTTAATTCTTCATAATTACTGTAGGGGGAGATACGTCCCCTTCTTTTCATAATTATGGAGCGTCTGTTTTTACCCGTATTATGTTGTTTTAAACCGAAAGTTCTAGAACTAAATGAGTTATAATTACTCCATGGTGAAATTTGTCCCCCTCTCTTTGAACCCCTGTTCTCTATTAGAGCCAATCAGATCTCATGCAATGCAATTATTATAATTAAGATAATCAAAAAGTCACCCTACTCTTTTATCCCCACCAATAGGAACCCTTACTACCCAATTATGTATCATTATAAATATCAATAACCAATCAAAATCTGAATAGCCTAATTATCGCGCGCAGTTCCTGCTCCCTTGGGAGTGTAAAAAGGGGCTTGATTTCTCCCCAAGCCTGAGTTCAGAACAGAAATTTCTCCAGAGTGAAACTGCGTGTGATTCCGCCTATTCAGGTTTTGAAGTTTTCTTTATTACTTTTGCTTTTGCTCCCCTTTTCTATTTCCAAGTTTAGTTTAGTTCTTTTAGATTGATTCTTTTACTTTGAAGGCTCGTATTCATGTATGTTCTCCCTAGTACTTATTTTTTAAGGATTTATATTGTGTCAGTTTCAAAGATAAATAAAATATCTTCTATGCTTTTAACTTGTTTATTTGAGACCAGAACTTTGAGCTCAGTTTTATTTCAGGCAATATAAGGAATCACAGTAGTCAATAGTCGAGCAGTTTTTATTTTAGAATTGAAAGGTTAAGCTAGAATTTAAAAGATTTGTCATTCTCTTACATCATGATATCACCAAATCTTGTACATCTTACAAGGAAAATTCCGGCCTGAAAACTACACGATAAGTCCTATAAATCCGTCTCTACACCTTTCACCTTAACCCTACACTAATTAACTATTTTTATCAATCATTATTATAAAACATCAGATAAAACGATCAACTATCAGTCATGATTAAAAAAAATATTTTTGGAACTCAACGATTTTGAGAACAGATAATGCTGGTAAAGTCCCTCCTCAACGAACGATTTATCAATATCAATGTCACCTAAGAAATTTCACCAACAGTCACGCTCCTGTCCATCCAATATATCCAAGGATAACGCCATAAAGAATTACCTGTACTGGAGAGTACAGCATGATGTCACCATTGTCTAGCTTAACAACAATCATGTTCATGATCCAAGGACCAGCAGCTCTTATGGTTTCTTTTGTCTTTCCTTCTTTAGCTATCAGCTCTTTTATCTGTCTGCATGTTTCCAGATCCTTCAGGGCCTACATTACAAGCAATAAAATAGCTTATTATCTAAAAGAATTAAAAAGTGAATATAATTCACCTATTGTCTGAAATTATTCACCTGAGCTGAAGCAATTCGTCCAGATGCTTCAACGCCCTGCATAACCTTCCAAGCTGACTCTTCGTCATCAAAACTCATCCCAAGCATCTTACCCATTGCACTGCCCTCTTTACTAAAGTACTTAGGTACAATGAAAAAAAAGCAAACAACAAACTTTCGTTAGTGTTCTGCCTTACTGCATAAATCAAAGCATTCAAAAATTAAATTGGTTACTAGTACAATAATCTTTTCTAAAATATTTAGAATAAAATTGATTCCTTTACCTGAATGCAAGAGAATTTTGAAGCTTATATTCCACCTTCCAGACCTTATTCTTCACAACCTCGTCGATTTTGTATGGATCTTCATTAAATACATCAAACCAGTCAACTATTCTTTCCTCCTTTGGCCCGGAGACCTTAATTTTGTTAATAAGGTTCTGATTTTTGAAAATAATTTAGCTCTTCCCTACTCTTTTTCCAATGATAGTAGGTGCCAATTTAACCAAACATTTTGTTAACAAACAGAAAAAAACCCATCAGTTTTCAAATCGTTAACAAACAAAGTACGGAAATTATTTTAAACTAGCTTGGGAATCCAGCACGGCCCAGGTCACTAAAAGTTACTCCCGCCGTTTACCCGCACTTAACTGATTTTACCGGGAAACTAAAAACCCAAATTTCAATTTGTTGGACTTAATTTTCAGATATAGAAAGCATTTTTAAATGTTGTCTACTCATATTGTAGATTTACCTTAGCCATAAAGTTTTCTCGCATAGAATGAGGAAGAGCTTTCACTACAGCATGTATCAATGGCAAAACGTTAACTCCAGCAGCCTCCATGCGGGGTGAAGCAACCTCTATAGGAAGCGGGGTTGCAGAGTCTAATAACAAGTTTTGTATTGGTGGTATTTTGTTTGTCCTTCAGCATTTTGTTCTATATTCCCTACATGCAACAAAAAAACTTAAACAGCAGGCTTAGTAACTCGGTCAAATTTTAAACATGTAATTATAAAAATTTTAATACTTCTTTTGCCCTACTGTAATTTTTTTTCAGAATTAGCGTGGCGTCCCTCTCAAAGTGTGCTACATTTTCCCTTTCACATCTATTTTAAATTATTGTTCCGCAAGTTTCCTTTCTTACTTTATGATCAAGCTTTATCTTTTATTCTAGATAAGTTTCAACCAAAATAAAAAATGTCAGTGATAATCAACAAGAACATTATTAAGCGTATTTAACTTGATATAACAATAGGCAATCTTAACTTACCAATGTAATAGTTTCCTGCAATATAGCTGACTAACCCTCCAACAGAGCCTAGCAAATATTTGCTTGCCATTTTGAAAGTTCTGAAATGAATGTATTTCTATATATACAGTATATATTTTGTTAGCTAAAATTCAAAAAAATTGAATTTAGTATAAAAAAAAATATTTTTTATTTTTTTAAAAGAGATTTTTTTGTCCCCAGGACATGATCGGGTTGTTACAATCAAATCTTGGAATTTTTCTATTGTGAAAGTTTGGTGTTGTAGGTTTTTTTTGTAATGATCTGCCAGGGGTTGTAATCTTGCAGCACATTCATCCATCCATGCTTCATTCATACTGAGAAGAGGGTTGACAAGAATCCAGATATGATACTGATAAGAAACATCACACTCATTGCTCCCTAACATGTAATCCCGGATTGGATACCCCCAGGTACCTATAGCTGGCAACCATAGACTCTCCCTGCTTGTCCACCAATCCTCTCTTCATCATCATTCACTTGGATCAATCCACTTAAAGCTTCATTCTTCTTGAGTAGAAAGCACGCACCTTTTCGCTAAGAGAGTTTTTGACAGCCGCCCCTCTGTCCTACTACATCCGTCAGGTGGTCAAAACTGCTTAACCAGATGTCGGCTTCAGATGTTTTTGAAACCACAGGTTTGTGTGCAGTACGGGAATCGAACCCGTGAACACCAGTCTGGACACCAATCCAGTTACTGGCTGTGATCTAACGAGAACTGGTGTCACACACTATCCACCCCGCCCAACAAAACATTATAAGTCTTTTTGGATTTAAAGTAAGATAAAAAACATTCATAGATATATTTCTAAAAGTAAGATTTTTCAATTTGTTTTGTATCCCAGCCGCTGTGCTCGGCCCACATTTTGTCCTGACCAAACCAAAAAATTCGAATTCACTGAACCCCAATGATTACCAATATCTGAGGTCAAGACGGCTGGGCTACCAGAGTAAGTAAACATTTTTTAAGATACAAAGAAAAGAATTAGGCGCCAGCAAAGTGCCAGAGAGGGAGAGAAGTTAAAGGAATTGAGTCTTTGCCACAAATCTCAATTTTCTAATACTTGTATCTCTAAAACCAGATGGCTTAAACCTTTCATATTTCAAACTTTGATTATTTAATCCATCAGAGTTCATAGTTTGAAATCTCTAAGGTCTACAACATTACATTTACAACAATAAAGGGATTAAGAAATCAGAGTTTGTGAAAATGACTCAATTCCTTTGAGAATGGAACATCAGAGACATCCTGGTTAGACCAACAAGAATACCAGAAGAAAAAATAGCTTGGTGGTCTGTTTTGACCTCTTGACCATGACTAGGGTTTTCACAAAATGAACATATTTTTGAGCAAAACCGGAAACATTGCGCAAAACATGACATTTTTAAGCCAATTGCCCAAAATTGAAAGTTGCAGTAGAGAATAAAACAACTGAAGGCTTATTAAAAAGAATCTGTGTTCAGTGTATTTATTCAGGGGTTTCCTCAAAATGAACATATTTTTGCGCAACACCGGAAACATTGCGCAAATCATGACATTTTTAAGCAAATTGACCAAAATTGAAAGTTTCAACAGAGAATCAAAAAAGAATCTGTGTTCAGTGTATTTATTCTAAATATTATAATTGCAACATTTGAAGTTTGAACACAATTGCAAACTTGTTTATAGTAGCATGCAGTTAACGGATATAGTTGGACAGTAAATAAATAAATAATATCAGGCGTCAAGAAAATAAAGCTTATGAACATAATTTAATCCTTTTCTAATTTGAAAGAAAAATCGTGGTGAACGATTATTTAAAGGCCGGAATGCATTTTAATTTAATATAAGAAAATACTTCAAATTTTCTTTCTAATTGCTCATTAATAATTTAGTTTCTTGACATCATCATTCATACAACAAACAGGTTAAACACACTTAAGTCCTAAGTTTTGGGACATAATATCAAACCAGATCAAGATTTTTGCTTTAAAATTCGTATTTAATTTTTTTAACCATTAATTTTGTTTTATTTCAGGGTCTCTCGTTACCTTGTCTTGAGTGGAATAGAAAAATCGATTGCCTAGAGCTCCTAGAGCAAATTCTAACTTATTCTTTTTGAGGGAAAATTTCCAACCTGTGAATGCAACTACTTTTTAATAATTATACCTTCCTAGTTTTTCAAGTTTTATAATTTTGTAATTTTATATTACAGTGATAACCAGAGAACTCCGGAATAGGAAGATGACTTTAAGTCTCCAGACCTTAAATAGTCAAATGATCATGAAACGCAGGAATAGTCAGTTTAATCATAATAATTGACTTTATAAATTACTGATTAAACTATTTGCTTTATAATAACATCTAATGCAATTAACTACTGCTTTAATGTGGTTTTTATTAGTACTAAGTACTTTATGGGGTCACGACTGGTTTTTGTCATAATACTCCTCTTAAATGCATTTGACTTGTGTTTCATTGTGAAAATGGACAAAACAATCTTTTCATTTACAAAAATTGTATCAATTGTAGCTAGCACTGAATGATTTCTACTATTGGAATATAAAGGAAAACAAAGTAAAAAAAGTATCAAAGGCTAGAAACAAGTTTGAACAGGTAATTTACATAGAAAAACTGTGATTATGGTACTTTTCATGACTGGAGTCTTAGCTACAAAATCTGATTTTCTAATCCTTATTTCTTCGCAACCCCATGTTGTAGACCTTAGATGTTTAAAACTATTGATTCTGTTAAGTCAAATAATCCCACAAGATGTGAAAAATGCAAAGAACCTGAATAGTTTCAAGAATAAACTAGATGAATGGCTAAACTACTGAATGGCCAACATAGACAAAAGATTGAGATGTTTTAATTATCACACCAGTGATACAATAACATAAATTCACCAATTAAACCAATTAAACCAATGTTAGGTAAAATAATCCAACTTTGAAATATCTAACATTACATCATCAGATTAAAAAAATATAATAGGTTAGACCATTTGAGTTTGTTGCAAAGACTCAATTTCTAATAAAATAGAAATTAGAGACCGACAAACTTGGTAATAATCCTATTAAACTGACTGTACGCCTAATTTCAACTCGAAGCAAAGATGGCAATGCTCGATTCACAACAGTACCCTTAAGGTGTTGCTAATCAAGTATGAGTTAGATATCCATTTTTGTTTTTAAAACTTTTATTTTTATTTGCATGGGTTCTCTGCACAAGCGATAGAGAAATTAACAGAATTGAACACTTTTAGAGTCCAAAAAACGAGGTTATCTTACCCCCCACCCTCCGTCAACCCCTCTCAAATCCCTCCTGATCATCTCATCCTACTGTTCACCCACAGGTTTCGTACTGCAATCCAGCAGAAGAATTTTGAAGTCATAGAATGTACCAACATATTACTCCAGAAAACACTCTAGTCAAACCTTGATTTCCTTATGTATGACTGCTCCGCCGTCTGCAAGACTGCCTTGAACCTTCTTGACACCCACGTCACCAGTCACCACATCCTCCACCAAATCTGACCCTCTTACCAATCCAGGGTCATCTACCAAACCAGATTTCTCATATGCACCTAAGTCTCCAACCAATCTAGACCCTCTGTCCAACCCAGGGTCTCCAACCAGCCCAGTCAAACCTGACCCTCCGATTGTACCAAATCCTCCAAATGAACCAGGCTCTCCTACCAAACCAGGTTCCTCAAATTCACTGGTTTCCCCAACCTATCCTAACCCTCTTATTGAACCAGACCCTCCGTCCAATCCAGGAGCTTCGACCAACCCAATCGAACCGGATCCACCAACCTACCCTAACCCTCTTATTGAACCAGACTCTATGTCCAATTCAGGGTCTTACAACCAAACCAGGCTAACTTGTTTCTCCAACCGATCCCAACCCTACTATTGATCCTGACCCTCTGACCAAAATCCAGGGTCTCCGACCAATCCTAACCCTCCAACCGACCTGAAGTCCCCAACCAACCCTACTCCTATTGAACCAGACTCTCTGTCCAATCCAGGGGCTCCAACCAACCCACTCGAACCTGAACCTGATCCTCCAACCAATCCTAACCCTACGACCAATCCAGCTCATCCGATTGAGCCTGACCCTCTCGCCAAGCCGGCCCGACCCATCGAGCCTGATCCCCAACTAACTCGGATCCAATCCTACCGCCGCCTCAAGCAACTATTCGCGGAAGAACGGAAAACTCCAGGGAAGCAAGGAATCTAGCTCCGGGATCAACCTCACTGCTATAATAGATCCGGATTGAGTTCCATGCAGATCACACCGAAACTGACCAACAGAATTCCATTCTAAACTCAAACTAGAACTCCACCCAAGATCAAACACAGGACTCCATTTAAAAAAAAAACATTTTAATCTTATAAACACACAAATTCAGCTTGCTGAATCTTCCCCAAAAAATTGACAATTCCTGACTTTCATGCAAATTTTCCCCAAAATAAACCAATGTTTCTTGAATTTTACGCAAATTCACACATTTCAATATCAAGATTAGATTATTCGATTCAATTTAAACAATTTATTTCTTTTCGGTTTCTTTAAATTCCTTTGATTTAATTTAAATTCGTCTGATTCAATTTATGATCGTGACCCGCCGGAATCTCAGTTCGACCACTCTCATCAGGCAACAAGGAGACCACAACAAACTGTTACTTTTATTTGTGAATTAAGCAAATTTATTTGCAAACCAACACAGGAATCAATTATTTAAACATTTTAATTTCTTTTTTTTTGTAGAAAACAAACAGAAAAACGTTTCAATTAAGATTACTTAAATTTTTCCTAAACAATACAAATAAAGAACATTAAAATTAACAATTCTTGAAGTTGGCGCAATCACTCGCATTTCTATACTAAATTAAATAAGCATCTCTTCAATTTGAATTAATCCCTTCATTTTAACTCTTTAATTTAATTTATGATCAAGATCTCAGTTTACATATTGATTTTTTACTCTTCCTTTAAATTATTTTGGCAAACAATTCACAGGAGAGTGTGCAACATTTTATTTCATTGTTTTAATCTTATCAATTATTCGCCTGTTAAATACAGTATTAATTAATGTACCTACAATAGAAACAAGTACCTTGTAGTATTCATCTGTTTATTTCAATCAATCAATCTAGTGACTATCAATCAGTCAAACTACATTGTCAATGGTTATCCTTTTAATTCTCGTATGTTAACCTAACACCCTCGAACCCTGTCTGGGGCCAGTGTCAACCATTAACTATGCTCCGTGTAAAGTCGTCTTTAACTTAGATCCCCTCTGGGAGACACACCAAACCAAACAATTTTAACCTCCTTTTCTTTGTTCTCTCTGTCAGAGTATAAACAACCTAGAGTATTGTGAATCCATTTTCAAAAGCTAAACAAATAATATTTTCATATAAAGATTTAGTGACTTTCGTTAATAATTAATTGTCATTTTATTTCAGAAGTTTAAAAACGTCTTAGTACTGTCCAACTATTTAACCCCTTTGTTATCAGCAAATAGATCACAAGAATTTTTTCATTATAAACATTAATTAAAAAAGTTTTATATGTTATTATTTATGTAATTTTTTCAGGAAATAAAGAGAAATCTTCGTTATCGATTTTGAACCAGTGGGGTAATTCTGTTGTGTGTCATTTCATCTTAAGAATCTTGTTGTTATCCGCCAACAACTAGTCATTTACAGATACACTTAAAAAACCCTTTAAACTATAAACCCTGAAGTCTCGCAGCAACTTAGGATTTTAAGAAATTTTTAAGAATTTTTTAAAGCAATTTTTTTTTAATTTTGGATCTTTTACAGAAAAATAAATTTTTAAAGAAAGTACAAATTTTGTCGAAACATTTTTTTGATGAATAGTTAATTAATAATGAATTTATGAATTGAAAAAAGTCTAACATGCCCTTTTTCAAGCTTTGCGGGGTAATTCTGCGTTTGGAGACTGTTAGCTAGTACTGCTCCGTACCAAGATGACCAACCAGCGGTGGTCCCGCCTTCATCTAGGAGATATGAAGCAAACTTGAGAGATATATAAAGTCTTTAAATTGTATGAATACTTTTGTCTGTTCCTACACCCGTGACAGGCAGTTTCTAACTGAGGACGACTAGCTTAAAGTGTATAATCTGGCAACACAGATAAGAATAAGCAGATAGTATACTAGGGTTTCCGCCTAAATGGAAAAATCGTTCGGCGAAAAAAGAATTTCGCCGAAAATTTTCGTTTTCATGGGAAATTTCGCAATTTTTTCGCAAAGTTGTGGCATATTTTTCCTCACGAAATTCCGCAGTCTTCGCAAAAAATGCGATATTTCGCTTGGAAACCCTAATATATAAAGGTTCGAAACCCACCAGATCCGTAAAAAATGTTATAAAGCCTCATGAAATTTTAAAAACAATTTTCTCAATTTTAAAAATTCTAAAACTGTTGCTATTGGAACAACATTTTGAAAGACTTCATTATTGAAAATTGAACTGATAAGTAAAGAAAGTTGAAGACTAAATTTTATGGGGTTCCAAATAAGATCTGTGAGGTTCGGCAAGATTTTAAAGACCCCTCCATATACATAAACCTCAATCCTTGGCGATTGTATGTAGTTAATTGACTTAACATTGCTGGGGGTGGGTGGGTCGGGGACAGGTCTAGTCTGCAGTCAATTCAAAATCAACTCAAATTATTTATTTCATGCTAATACTTACATATATTATTTAAGTCATTAGCAAAAAATCTTTATCATTCTTTCTGAAATAATGTTATTCACTTTATTTCATATTCTTAACGAAAAAAAGAAAAATCATTTATTTTTTTATGTATACCTTTCTTATCCAAATCACAATTTTAGGTCAATGTTAAATCACATAAAATAATTTTATTTTATAGTTCTAATTTTATTGGAATACGACTCACTTAAATTTCCCGCACATAATTTGAAACATCCTCGTGTACTTTTACAGCTATAAATTGATTTAATCGAAGTTAAACGTGACATCCAAGTCGATAGTGTATCTAATGCGAACCAATAATTTAAACATAGTATATGCACGTGTACTAAATGATTAAGATATGAGGATAAGGGAGGGGTTGATAAGGGTTAAAAGAAGGGTGAAAGTAATGTAATTCTTTTGTTTTGTTGTGTATTTGAAATAAATGCATGTTGCTTCCTGGATCGATTCAATATTATGAAACAGATAACGGTAGTCTGTCATTATCTTTGTTAAACAATCATGTAGGAATGACTAAATTAAAATTTTATTTTTTAAAAACAATGTCCCTATACTGTTCTCAATGTAATTTTAGTAATTCAAGTTTACTGAGGGGTGGAGTATATCATCTGGGGTGAAGAGTACAACATCTGAGGGGCGTGGTCAGGATTTTGCGCCATCATGTTTGGATCTTGCAAGGGTGGAGTAGGAGGTGGGGCCGAGCCTGGGTAACCCATAGGAGGAGTTGGGGGTGGAGCAGAACCATGATATCTTTGGGCTGACATGCTAGAATCCATGTAGTAGACTTGACCTGTAGGACCTGTTGAACCACCCAAGCCTGACGTACCAGACATATTGTTCCCCGACTGCATGGTGTAAGCTGGCATGCCGACTGGGTTGCTCGATATAGGAATTGAGGCGGGCGGCATTCCGGGCATGAAGCTAACCATGGAGTAGGGAGGATATTGCATGCTCGGCATCTCCCGCATGAGAGTATGGTAAAGGGAGAGTGCGTCCACAAGCTCGTGACTTAAACGAGTTAACCTACATGATAAATTGTTGAATCAATGAATCAACCAAAGAATCAACAGAATCAACCAGTGCTTAGAATCCATTTAATTATCATGCGAATCCAGATCCGGACCCTGGATCCGCACTGGGGAAAAAATGAATTTAATTTTTTCATGCTAAAACTTCTCTGGATCCAAACTAAAAAAAATGGATCCGGATCCAGGTCATGAACATTTTTTAAAGTTTTACTGATTTTTTTCTCCAAAAGAGCAGAACTGTCAAATTATTTTACTTCTTTTTTTCGCTTATTTTTATGCTAAAACTTGATGAACCATTCAGAGGTCAGGAATTTTTTATAATCTCTCGTTTTTTCAACAGTTCAGATTTGGGTTTTGAGCGTATATGATTTTTGAACCGGATCCAAAGCACTGAATTTAACCAATGCTTAAATGTTAAAACAATATAACGACCGATGAATCAAAGCATCAACTATTAAATCATTGAATCAACCAATGAATCATTCAATCAACCAATGAATCAAGGAACAAAAAAATAACACAACGAATTAACCAAATGAATCAAGGAATCACTTAATTGGCTTTTGTTTAACTTTTCTGCAATCTGGTTTTAGATCCAACAAAAAGGAACTTTAGATTAAGATAGCTGGCTTAATTTGTTATGCTTTGTAGAACCATAGACAAAATCATAAAACATCATAGTCTACAACAACTAATTTCTAGTAGAAATGAAAACTGATATGAATGAATCAAATCTAATTATATTAAAATTACCTAGCATGTTGCCTGTCGATCCTTTCCAGCTCGGCGTCGATTAAAGGACACATTGATGCAACCTTAAACAAAACCGTTTTTCAATTCATTTAGTAAACAAATCCTGACGAAAAGTTTAACAGAAAACAATACGAATAAATGAGCAAATCAAATCTAGGAAGTTAATGCAAGAAATAGCCAGTAATTTAAAGATAAACTAGGTCCGGTCTGTCGGTCCTTGATATGTTTCATCCAAAGCAATCGTACACTCTGGCTTGTCCTAGCAATCGTGCTCAGGCCCGTGATCCCCCCCAGTGACGGATACAGCTCTTTGAAACGGGGGGAAGGGGTCAAATTACCAATACAACTGTGATGGGGGGGGGGGAGCACCGAGTGAAACTTGTGAGCGGGATGAATTAATGAATTAGCTATGAGAATTAGTAGTTTAAGCGCTCAAAAGAGCAAATTTTTCGTTCAGGTACAGGGTTACCCACAAAGTATGAGACTTCAGAGACAATTGTACGTAATTTGTCTAGTCCGTTTTCTTCCATTTAGGGTTCCTTGAAGACCAAATCTGACTTATTTATGTGCTCAATCATGAAGTAACCCATCAAAATACTCAATTTAATGCAGAAAACAAAAATCAAGTTTCAAATCGTCATATTTCTAGAGTTCTGGGTCGTCATTACAGTTTCATCCTGCGGGTAACCCTGCATCTCAGACATGAAAATATTTTTTTTTCAACAGGTTTACATTTCAATTACAAGATATAGCATTACATTTTTATTATAAAAATTTCCTAGACTCTGAATGGTTCATCAAGTTTAAGCATAAAAATAAGCGAAAAAAAAGAATAAAAATAATTTGACAATTCTGCTTTGTTAAAAAAAACTCAGTAAATCCTACAAAGATATAGGGGAAAATGGAAAATGAGGGGAAGGGTGGGACATTTAAAAATCATCAATGCAAAATATGTAAAGCAATATTTTTTGAAAATGAAAAAAAAAACGAATAAAATAGGGTATCAAACTAAAACCGACCTAAACCTTCATTATGATGTTGGATTGGTATATTAATATGGCACATTTCCTTTCTGTCCTATATAGATGAATTCCTACTGTTGAAGGATGATGTTGACAGATAAAAGACGACATTTAAGATTAACTTCTTAAAATTATTTTAGTTTTTTTGTTATATAACTCTGAAAAATATTTTTCAAAGCATATATGTTTACAAAATGTACATTTATACGCAAATGTCAATATTTACAAGTACAAATGTACTTTATTACAACAGTGTTAAATCTCGACTTTGTTCAAGTATCATTTGATTTACTGAAACATGAGATGCAATTATCTGGTGATATATCAATTGGACTAATGGTCGAATGAACAAAATCTCAATTTTACTTAAGTCAGCTGTTCACTTCCTGAATTTGTGCTTTAGCCTATAGTTAAGTTTTAACTGGGCTTATAATCATTTTGAAAAAAATGTTTAAGTGCAAATTTGAAGGGTGTCTAAGGATATTTCGATATCCTGTTCAGCAAGATA
Source organism: Eurytemora carolleeae (assembly GCF_000591075.1). NCBI lineage: Eukaryota > Metazoa > Arthropoda > Copepoda > Calanoida > Temoridae > Eurytemora > Eurytemora carolleeae. Next base: position 816,883 of record NW_019397377.1, read on the forward strand.
AACATGAAGATATGTGTCAAAACGGCAAATAATTAATTTTTAACCTGATATCTAAAAACTATTTGTTTGATTAAATTTGATAATGTAAGACTTTTCGGTGTATGAGGATTGAATTATGGATCAATTGTAACCGAATTTGAATAACCTGCATAAATTCAAAGCATGTTAAATGCTTTTTTATTTCCCGAAATGGTGTAAAAAAAGAAATTAGTTCAGATTGTCAGTACTCCAATTGATATAGCATCTCCAACATTGAATGAATTAAATGTCGTCCTCTATCTCACAACATCTTCCTACGAGGAATTTGCAATATACACAGTGTGATGGTTTGTGAATTTTATCCTTAGACATGAACCGTGCAAATTTTTTTTTTATGCTGTGTTAACAACAATTAACCTAGATATTTCATTCAACGCTTATCTGACAAGTTATCTGTTTCCCGATTGAGAAATACTAAAACTGGGAAACTTTCTTCAACAAGAAAGTATTAACAACCAAATACTTAACGGATATTCTTTTACCTTCGTCGACCGTCAGCTGAGGTGTAAAATCCAGTTTTTCAACAGTCTTAACTTCAACCTAGAAAATTTATCACTCAGCAAGGTAGATAGTTAAAATGTCTAATATTAAACCATCATTTATTCCATCCAAAACAACCAATCATAAATTATCAACCAACTAATAATGTTAAAAATCAAAACAAAACAAAGACAAGAACTAAAAAATCGTCGGAAAATCAAATATTTAACAATCAGTAACCAATCAGGAAATTATATTCTAAAAGATTTCAAACTGGTAGGAAAACATTTAAAATCCAGGAAATTTAAAAGAGATCTGGGTTATCGGTGTAAAATATTACTTATTTTCCTAGTTTCAATATGAAACAGAAAAAAGAAAATTAATTTCTCAAAAATTATATAAAATTTATATTTGAAGGGAATATTACAGTTTATTCCTGTTCAATTGATTTCCCTACCCCTTGAAGCGCAAAAATTGAAAGAAAGAGAATTTTTTACTTTTTGAGGGAAAGAGGAAGTAGCCCAATGTAATTACATATAATACACCCCTTTCATAAGTACAAATATACACATTTCCATACATTATCAAAAAATTATCAAGACAGATTAATAAGTACCTCCTCATTAAACTGAACCGACTTTCTTCGCTCACTGGGTTCAGGTTCTAGACTCAAGGTCACAAAGTTTGCCGGAAATAATCCTTCTCCTCTGGAATAAAAATGTTTTCAAGTTCAAACCGTACGATAAACCAGTCGGACTAAAAAAGGGTAAAGCGAGAAAACAGAAGCAATCAAGTCGATAACTCATATTATGTGTGGACAGCGATGGAATTTGTGACTTGACTGTGAGTAATAAAAATACTCGTATACAGTTAATTATTCATAATATTTTTTATTATCCGAGAATTACTTTTAAAAACATTCATTCATGGTTCGAGGATTTTTGATAATGCAGAGTGCAGACGGCATTTTCATATTTTTCAGGAATGTTTGAAAATCCAGCGCCAAGTCACGAAAACTAGTTGTAAGCGGAATATCAATTTAAAAAAAAAATATTATGAAATATCAACTTTATACGAATGCGTATTGTTTTTTTTACGATCCGAGTCGAATATTGCAACTTTCTGATTTTGTATGGACGCAATTTTCTCCTTATAGACACAACAGATAAAAATAACATTGTAGCAATAGCCAACGAATATTTTTCGACGTAAGCCTATACCCCCTTTCATTTTGGTCAATTTGATATTGATTGGGACAATTTATAAACTCTCCGAGTTTTACTCCTTTTACTTTTCATTATATCATATTCTTAAAATACAATTTTTTCGTCAATCTTCATATTTTTTTCTTCTGAAAAATAGATGGTGCCGCTTTTCCTTCCCTTCCCTCCTCTTGGGTTTTTTGATTTCTTTCCCCCCAGGGGGTGGGGGAACGAATTTTATACACCCCTGAAAAAAAACTACTATTAGATAAAAACAGTCCTGTATCATCAGCGAAAAGGCTAGACAGAAAATTTGTCATATTAATCATATCATTTATGTACAATAATAACAATACAGGCGCGCTAATCTTCTTTTTCAATTGTGAAATTGTTTTCTTTTTATACACTATACATTGTAAAACAAAAACAAAAAAGTTTGCGGGTTTTCAAAATTTAATGAAAATCGAATTTTGTTTGGAGGCTAGTTTTGAAATTTTGATCATCTAAAATCTAAGCAACACGACCAAAGAGCCACGTTATCGTTTTGGACAAATATTATTTGGGAATAATTGACCCTGATAAAAATGTCTTAATTTTGGGTTAAGTCTTAACAAGTCATAGAATAAAAAATAAAATAAAGTCATTCCGGTTAAAACTTAGAAGATCATTGATGCCAATCAAACCTTTTCTTTATTGAAACTTTCAATGCTTCCTTTTTTCTAATAGAACAGAGACAAAAATTAACTTTCTACCTATGGTTCGATCCCTTCCACCAATTTGGATCCTCATCATCTAGTATAACCAGCACTTCACCTGCAAATGTCTGGTTATAGTANTGTAATAATTTTATTACCTTCGAGAGAAAATTAAAAATGGGACGAAACTGGGAGTATTTTTTCTTAGTACTTAGATACTTCACAATCAAAATGTTATTTATTTTTATTTTCCATGATACTAAAATTTGAAGTTTAGACCGCTACTAGGTAGAGGGAACAGAAACTAAGATCTATTAATAAAGTATTTCTTAAATTTTTGACCCGTCTACCAAGGGGAAAAAAATTGCGACCATGAATACCATGTCCTCCTTTCTTTTAATTTCATGTCTAATTTTTCCTTTGTAACCTTATTTTCATAAGAATATATTTTCCATGAAGATTATTTTAACTCATAAATATATAAATTGTGATAAAAGGATTTTTGGCCCAGGAATATTAAAAATAATTCAAAAATTATACCCCTGCAACCCACCAAAAATAATGGCAAAATTAAACAATAGGTTTGCCCAAACGAAACATTTTAGTATTTTTATGCAGTGCTTAGGACCCGTAACATTTTTGCTCCCCAAATTTAAATTCTGAAATATAAACCAAAGCGTGCTAAGAGAATAATTATTGCCTTATTTGTTAACTGATAAGAAATTAATACAAAACTTTATAATCTCTTCGCGTTAAGTTTCAATGTGGATCCATGGGATCCGCATAAAAATAAAATGGATCCTAATACTGATTTTATAAAGGTCACCTGCTTTAAATGTCAATTCATTGTCTTCAGCAGCCTGTATTGTCATAAATTATTCTTCACTATTTTTTTAGAATTTGAATTTTCTGGCCAATATTGTCGCTAATACAGAAATGTTTTTATTTTCATTCCTTATAATTATTCTAATTTTGAATAATTTTTTCCTCGAAATCATATAAACATCTTGCTTTCTTCTCTGGTCGCGAGCTGCTTGATGAAATCACACTGTTAGATGCCATAGAAGAGCCTCCTAATAGTTAAAGAATAATCAAGGATAGTTTGATGGATCTACATAATGAACATTTATTTCATGGTTTGAACTATTTTGTAATTTGTTTAGAACTGACCTGATGAATACAAACTATTCGTAGGGTAGAGTACAGCAGAACTAATAAAAATAATAATAAAATAACGGAATTTCTTGATAATTAAAAAAAAATACCTTGCAGCAGGCAAAGTACTCTTCTGTTTTGAGTTCTCTTGTAAAGAAAGCTGTATAGCCTAACAATAAACAGTCTACACAACTACTCCCAATATAAAAATGATATGAACTTTTATATTTCTTAAGTTAACACACAATTATGAGACTGATTTCATTCCTTTGCAATGTCGTCTTCCTCTTGTTGGGACTGAACAACGTTCGGATCTTTAGGCACTTCTCTTCTTACTTCCTTGCCTTCCTCTCCACCAAAGCTATGACCTTCTCTCTAGAAAAAAATAGTCAACAATTTGATCTAAATATATGAACAATTTCCAACATTTTCTCCATGCCTTAATATTCCATAAGCTTTTTTTAGTACCAAGGTTTTTTAATCAGGGACGCCCAACGACCACATAAACAATCTTGAAATACTTAAACTAATTCTCATAGGTAATGTGGGTTTACGATTCGTAACGATTTTCCGTGGTCACAGTTCAATGGATCATTTACAATTTTCCATGTTTAAAAACTACATGGCTGAAAAATAAAAATTAAGAGTTCTTTTATTTGGTTACTTTGTTCATCACGTCGGACATCCGATATTTTTAGCACAGGGGCGTACGAGGGGGGTGGGGCCCCATTGGTGGGGCTCTTTTCAGATTACATCTGCTTGCATTTCCCTTCCACAGGCAATCTACATTCTACATTTCATTCCAAACTAAAAGATTAAGAAAAGAAATAAAATATATTCTGATTCACAACAATACCCTTCAAAACTGATCAAGTATTGCAATAAACATCCATGTTTCCCATTTTGAAAACTGATGATTTTTAATAGTGGTTTCTCTACAAAATTGACTCTCGCATTTCTTGCTTCAGAAACAATGGAGAAATGAAGATTTCAAAGGTGCATCGGACATGCCACTCTATAAATGGAGGGTCACTTGAAATTACGCATGTATTCCATTTAAGAATAATTACATCGTATAAAAAAATACTTTCAAAACTCACTTTTATGTAAATATATGTTGCCAAGGGGGGGGGGGGGCCACAAAATTTTGCCCCTACACAAATGCTCTCGTACGCCCCTGTATTGGCAGACCACCAATCACAGACTCTATCTATCAAATTAAGTGCATTACTTTATACATGTGAAGGAGGAAGCTGTTGGTTAATTTATATTGGAATGTTGCTTATATTGAATAAACTTCAATAAACTTAACTTAATGTTCTTACTATTTAACCGAGTTTTCACTTTCTTTTCTAATTTTTTTTGGGGGGGAGGGGAGTTCCGTTGGATTTTTTAGTTTCTAAATTCTAGTTTTGAACTTACTGCATGCTGTAATAACATTATAGTCAATGTTAATAATACATAATTGTTAAGGATAATTTTTACCATTCCACCCCCTCTATGGACAGTAGTCACAGGCTCCTGGTGGATCTTTTTACTTTTTTATATTTTTTAAATGCTAAATATCAATTGCAGTTACGGGTTTTAGGGCACATAACATTGAGGGGGCTTCTAATCATAAAAAAAATCCTGAAAAGCCGATTACCCTTACAAATCAAATCAAATCAGATTGTCAAGGTGTCCTCCTTCCACTCCCCAAACTTCTCCCCAAACTTGAAATGAATGATACTAAGTCATGCTTGGAGAAAGGTCTTATAGCTTGTAGATGGTCTGATTTTATATTTGCTTTTACTTTGGTATTTCCCGGCTATTTTGTCTCATATTATATGAGGTTGGTCTAAAGAACTAAAGTATAACCACTACAAATAACATTAAAACGATCTACCAAAGTAAGAAACAAATTCTTATTATGACTAGCTTGTTTAAGACTGATAAAATAGTGGTCGTAACTAGTAAAGGATGCCCTAAATTTAGATCTGGAGATGAAGAAGAAGGGGTTACATATGTACTTATCCCTAGTATTAAAAAATCATTATTTACGCCCACACGTTAATAATGATTAATTTCTGAAGTTTTTTTTTCTAAATTGCTGAAATAAATGAGATTAAAAGGGGATGCTAATTNCCCTAAAAAAACGATAAAAACAAAACAAGAAACTAATAAAGTAAAACAAATACCAAATGAACAACATAAGCACCCCACAAAAATTTCCCCCTTATTTCGTTTCTCAATAATGAATTGCTTGTATGCATTTATTCTTCTGCTTAAAAAGATGTAGAAATAAAAGAAATTATATAAATATCAAACATTTAACAGCCTCTCTGCTGACTCTCCCAACCTGCGAATGTTAAACAAATAAGCGCTGTATGACAAACATAGCTAGAGATTATACGGAACAAATGCCCGTTTTTGGGTCTAAATATACATTTTTCATTCCTAGCGAAGTTCAACAAATCCTTTCTTTTAATTCGATCCTTACCTTCAGATTATTGTAGAGCGAAGGGATTAGACTGTATTTAGGATCTTTACTAAATTCACCATTGGCCCAGCTTTTCAGAAGAGATTTCATTTTTTCTTGAACCTTAAGTGAATAATTCGTTTAAAAAGTAAAATATACTAATCCCAAACCTGTCTTTGATTTAGAAAACCAGGGTACCTTTGGATGAACTTTAACGAGCACTTTCCGAAATTCGGTCTCAAAATCTCGACTTGCAACCTAAATAAGTGAATTACAGAAAATATTCAAAATGTCGTATGAACCATATACGACACGTGTCTTGATATGTATATTTTTAATGAACTTGTACAATCCAATCTGTTCACTTTTGTCAAAAACCCGTAAATCATTTTTAAAATACGTACAATCCTTACAAACCGTACAATTAGCGGTTAAAATAAAATATTCAATACAAGTTTTCCACCTAAAAGAATAAACATTCTTAAAGGAACTGTAAACGTAATTTCAAGTGACCATTAAGTTTATTACTTGAAGAAGCCCAGTTTAGATTCACAAAGAAATCTTCGATAGATCAAGAATGAGGAAGAAAGTTTAATTAACATAAATAAAAGTTGATTAATTTACGAATTATCCGCGTTTCCGCGGATAAAATCTAAATTTTGGCATAAAAGCATTTTAAAGACAACAAAAACAATAGTTATCATTAACATTTTTTAATTGGTGTAAGATATATAATAATCAAAAATGAGTCATCGACGAATAATTGGAAAAATTTTATTCGACGCGGCTTCCACTGCTTTGTTTTCAAATAAATAAGCTTTTTCTCTTAGAATTTTTGTCCTTGTGAGCTCTAGATCTCAAAAGTACAATCGACTTTTAAACAACTTCCACAAAAAAGACGGTCTTACGAATTATTTATTAAAAAATAAAATAAAAATAGTGTCTGACATTTTGTATTACGTTAATTTCACTTTACATTTAAAAATGAATTAAAACTAAAAAAATATATTGTTACAATTAGCTGTTTTAACAACTTTATCAATCGATTTATATCCAGATAAATATCCGGTTCTCCCTCATACTTGATCTATCGAAGGTTTAAAGGGTACCGTTGCGGATTTTTGATAAGGGTACTTGAAATTACGCTTGCAGTCCCTTTAATACCTCTAATAGGAAGGATTGCCCACAGTTATTGACACAGGCATCCAACAGTGTTAATGCCTAGACCGCGAACAGTAAACAAAAATTCGATTTGTTAATTACTTTTTTCCTTTCTAAAAATATTCATGTCATTAAAAAAGTGAAAGCAAATACTGAGAACATCAACGATTAGAGGCTGAATTTGAAGATGAAAACTGTTCCTGTAGTACAACATGAGGGTCCTGATGCTGTAATCGTTTATAAATTGCACGCAGGCAATCCTTAGGACCAGTAGTCGTTGCTCCAACTCTATCACAAACCTATATAATATTCAAAAAAAGGATTCAGGAAAAGCCGTAAATTTAAAAATTATAATTAGTTCTTACATAAAGGCGTCAGGATTGGGTTAGCAGAATGGACAATGTGTGATAAATCAATCAATCAATTTACCAATCAATCAATTAATCAAACAAAATATTTGTTGAAAATAATTGTTCACCCTTATTCTTTTTATAAAAAAGTATTTTTCATTATTTTAGCTTGTTAGTGACACAAAGGGCGCAATATAAATATTTGCTTTAATAATTTTGCGAAATATAAAATTTAGGACTGGAACTTTAAACTAGGAAGAAAGATGACATTAGAAAAAAACAATAACCGGTTTTATTCTAAATTAAAAAACCAAGGCCGCTTACACTGTGACTTTTAACTCTTACTTTAGTCATTTTTTAAACTGAAAGACACAAAAAAAGGCTTAAATTTGAAAATAAATGAGGAGAATGTGGCTCGGACGAGAAATTGTTGTGGTTGGCCTTCCTCCCCCCGTAACACAAAAAGGGTGAAGTTAAAAAAATTATTTTATTAATCATTTTTCATTTCTTATTCTAATTTACTTAGAATTTAAGCTGTTTTTCAACGAGCGGTTGTTCAACGGGTACAGCTGGTTTTTATTCTCCCCAAAGAATATACCAATGAATATTCATTTACATTGTTTTATTGAGAGCTTTGACTCACTGTTTATTACCTCCATTATAAGCCCCCAATCTTCTTTACTCTTCTCATCTGTCACCTTTTCCACAATCTGATCAAATGGAGTACTTGTGTTGAAAATCCCCATTTTATGTCCAATAAAGAATGTTCTGAAAGATTAAAAAAATTAACAAAACTAAACCATTGACTTTTCTTTTCATTGTTCATTTCGTTTCTTCCAATCTGCAAAGCTACCGAGATAATTAGCAGTGTTTTTAAACCCAAGAAATTGTACTATTTCTTGAGCCCTTGCACTTCTTTTCCCTATTAAGCATGAGAAAATAATGGGATCATGTATTCCCGGCATTTTGACCTTGTATCTATTCATAAAGACTACAGGAGAGAGATCAAAAGCAGTCTTGATTTCATTAAGCGGTATAAGAACAGATCCCTGCAGTATACCGTCGACTTCTAGTTCTTTTGGATTACGCACATCCACGACAAGAGCAGTCCCATTCTTTAAATGATTTTTCACATCTTCATACTCGACAACAGGTGGAAGTGGATTCGTCTTTTTACTGAATTGCATCATTGAATGTCCATTGGCTTTAGATATGTTCGGAGGCATGAAGTTCTTTATTGAAGAACATCCAAGTGTAGATCTCACCACGTTGCATCTTGAGTAACCAATGAACAATCGAATCAATTTGCTTCCGCACTCATTCATTTTATACTCTTAAAGATAACTTTAGTATAACGTTCAGGGTTTAAAAATTTGTCGCAGTAGATGAGATAAAAATCAAGCAAGAGCAACCCAAACATTCAAATCTTCCGTTTGATAAGTTTCTAGATAACGATTTTAGGACTCCATCCTCCCACTTATTAATTTTATACATGTGTCTTAGTGTCAAAGTTGGACATGTGGCCACATTTTTGAGCCGAGTGCTGTGAATAAGACAGGATAGAGGGCCGAGCACCGTACCAGGTCATGCTGCTGGGAGCCAGGTGCTGCGGCAACATGCCTATGCAAATGTAGGACATAATAGATGCATACAATAATATTAGGAGGGGTGGGAGGAAATAGAAAGATCATTTTCAGGGAAATTACCTGAGGGTCGGGTATCCAAAAACCGTTTACTCGGAGGGGCAGACCCTTTAATTTAATAAGGATAACTCTTGAATTTCAGAAGCATTGAAGTTTTCAAAAAAACTGATAGGATTTAGGGTTATGTTTAAAATTTAACTAATTTTCTTCCCATCATAAATGAATAATTTTAAGAGGTACAAAATTAATTCGTTGTTTCTGAAAGGCAAGATATTTTCCTATTATACACTTTTTGGTAATTTCCCAGAGAACGATTTTCCCCACAACTCCTATCAATTTTGTACATCTGTAGAATTAATCATGTTGCCGTAGAACCCAGCCCCGGTGTCATGCCTGCAGAGAACTCGTACCTGCAGCGGACTCATGGTTATGCTACGCGGCAAAGCGCAAGTTTCTGGAAATGTAAACAAACAAGAAAAATTCGATTTATTCGAGTTTACGGCTAATTTTCCGTAATTGATCCGTCGTTTTAACGCAAAGGGTCTGTCCTAGAACCCCCCCCTCCCCTCCTTCTTATAAATTTTTATACATATGTATAAAAACATAGTTTAAATGTACTATATTGCTTCTAGAGGTAC
>NW_019397377.1:826939-909857 GCF_000591075.1 Eurytemora carolleeae
CCCCCCCCCCCCAATTTATCATACGAAAAGCTTACGTTAACCCCCTGGTGGGGGTACAACAGCGAAGTATATAGGACAGACTCCAAGGCCGTGGATTTATAAGGCTAGATTATCTCCCTGGCCGAAAGATTGATTAGAGGTTCAAGATCTTAAAATCACAGTCCTGAGTCATCCTGATCGACTCTATTCGACAGACAAAACTGGAAATGTGAAATGCCGCAAATCATATTAAGAATATAAAACCTGAAATTCCGCAATCTTTTCTGAAGGAACCCAGATTCTGAATCAGCTAGCAACCGACAATTTCAAATACTTTTTCTCTTTATTTAAAAAATTATCTTCATAAATATGATTCGAAATTTAAACTGCAAAATATTCCATATAAATAATTATCTTTAATTAACACCCAAGTTTTGGCGTTATACTAGACAATTTATAATTTCATTTTGCCGTCAAAACTTACAAATCGAAAGTTTAGCTCCGAAGTACTATCAAAAACAAGAAAATTTCTTTCATCTTAAAATTTTAAAAACATATACGGACAGCCGAAGCGTAAGATTCATTTCCTGGACAGCTCCGACAAAGCCACTGACAGGGCCCGACAGTTACTATCCGAAGGATATCCCATTCTAAAGTTTTCAGCTCTGAAAACTTTAGAATGAGATATCCTTAATCCCGATCCTAATCTGAGTAGCCGGCGCACAAGAGCAGGACGGTCAAAGTCTTGGTAGACTATGTCTGTAAACTAGGACGGGCCCGAAAACTTTATCGTTTCAGATTTGAAATTGGTTAAAAATGTCGGACCCAGTGAATAAATTTCTGAAAGACTGCAAAACATTTTCCGCCTTTCTGGATGATTTGGAGAAAAAGGTAATTGTAACAATTATCTAAATTATCGAATATTGATCAATACGTTATTTCTAAATGGATTTCTTCCTTACATCTGGGATTTGCTTTTCCTGGGGCAATTTTTCAATTTTTGGCAATTGTTATATTTTTCTATTGCAGTTTGCATTTCGCCTTTTAAATTGAAATGAAATTTACATTCTGCTTACTAGGTCTTGGTGAATATTTGCCCCGTGGATCCGCACATGTTTGCGGATCCGGATCAAGTATGCCCAAATCCGGATCCGGATTCGATGCACTACCCCGGAGTATAATTGTGAAACAATGTTTAGACCAGCAAACTGGATCTGGAAGTAAATGTTCTAAGACGAACAGCGGACAAGGGTGACCAACCAAGCAACGCGGCTTTACAGGTTTAATCATAGTGTCTTTCTAAAGAATGCCCCCCCCCCCCATGACCTCGATGTAACTATTTTTATGTTCAATAAANACCACATACAAGGTATACTCGTCCTAATATACCATATACAAGGTATACTCGTCCTAATATACCACAAACAAGGTATACTCGTCCTAATATACCACATACAAGGTATACTCGTCCTAATACACCATATACAAGGTATACTCGTCCTAATATACCATATACAAGGTATACTCGTCCTAATATACCATATACAAGGTAAACTCGTTTTAATATACCACATACAAGGTATACTCGTTTTAATATACCACATACAAGGTATACTCGTTCTAATGCTACTTATGTTTTTCTTGCTACTTCTTGTTTAATCGCGTTCTTATGCCATTTTAAGTTCATTTAACGGTGTAAAGAATGTAAAAACGTAAAAAAGTCGTGCTCGCGCACACATTTGCTCCGATCTATTTGAAATTGCATTTTGCAGAGTTACAATACATATCCGTGAGTTTGCATGCAAAAAATCAGCGTCCTACGACAATGCTAAGTTATTTTTAACCACTATTTAAATTTTCCGGAGAGTAATACAACTTATGCCCTCCCCCCTTCTAACCTTATTAAAAGGTTCCCGTTGTTAATCGGGAATTGCTCACTTGGCATGGTATTAGGTTTACAGTCAATCCTAAAAAACAAAAACATTATTTTGTGGTACTCTGACAAACATCTTCCAAAAATAAAAATTTAAATATTTTTCAATGGATTTCTTACGATTTTAACTTTCTTGGTTCATTTTGACATTCTTTTTTTTCTCGCTTACATTAGTGATTTGATCTACACGAAAAGTTTGATAATATAAAATCTGAGCATTATTGTCAGAAAAGGGACAAATAAGTAGCCTGTGTTCAAGAGTTTTTTTGGGGTTAACACTTAACGGTTTTTTGTGAACCATATTTATTCAAACTAACCATTCTGTCCGAATCCGCAAGGCACTAATAAATCTTGCACATGGTTAGGGTTGTATGGATTTTATTGCTGATTAGTTTGGGAGCATAGCTTTGTCTGGAAACTAAGTTCAGGGTTTTAGCCTTTTTTCTCAATAAAATTCAAACCATGCAGCTTAGAATCTCTAAACAAGCTAGAAACATTCCCGTGGCTCTCCTGAGTTCCCCAATCAAAATTTGAGGCAAATCAGTCCAGGGGTTCCCCAGTTATGATCGGACAAACGAACAAACAGACAGACAAACAGAGATTACAACTTTAAATATATAGATTTAGATGTTGAAGTTGTTATTTTTTTTGGTATCTTTATTGTTATTGTTTTATTAAACAGTAAAACTAAAATATATATACATGCAGTTTAGAAGAATTTTTTTTTAGCCCCACAGTACTCATGGGTCCCCTAATCACTAACATATATATACATATATAAATAAAAAAATAAGTATTTTAGTTTTTATTTTATCCACTTTATGTTTTAGGCTATATTATGCAAATATATACATATATACATGTATATGAGCTAAGAGCTTTATTATATAGATTAACTTGCAGACAATAATCCAGTAATAGCTGTTTATTTTGTAGATGCCATCACAAACTTAGTGTTCTAGCTTCTGACTCCCCTTTGGTGAGCCCAAAATGCAAAGTTCATACTAAGGTAAGGTTTAGTTTTGTATTCGCTTAGGTGAGGATGAAATATGTGTAAAGATTATTGCTTACAGTCTATATATGAGATAATTTCATTAGATTATTATCCATTCTTATTTTACCGTTTAAATTTTTATTGTCACAAATTCTATCGAAACAAATTATTATTTAGGAAAGATTTGTAGCACGTGAAGATCTTGTATCTCAGATTATGGATATGGGTATCTGTAGGAATGGTGCTACAAAGGCACTGTATTGGACAGGAATAGACATCAGACAATTTTTTTTAATTGAATTTTTTATTATTTTTATGAAAAAAATGGTTCAAGCTTTATAGTAATAGGAAATTATTTGATGTTGATCTAGGAAACAAATCGGCTCTTGCAGCCTCCAACTGGATATTTGATCAACCGGAGAGGGACCTTGATACTCCCCTCGAGGATGAGTTGGAAATGATAAGGGCTCAGCAAGCTGAACGAGAAAGGGAGGAAAGGGAACGAGAAGAAATGCTGAGGCAATAAATTTATTAATATTTTCATCACCCTATAGTTGGTTTCTACATAACACAGATTTTTTACGAAGATAAAGTAAATTTATTCTTTCAGGGCCGTAACTGGGAGTTTATGTAGGTGTGGCACACTGAGGGAAACGGAAAGAACNTTATTTTAGCTTGATTTTGCTGATCTTGTATGTGATTACTTAATACTTGAATTTGATGATGCCTATGTACTGCAGCTTTGCATCTATATATATACTTGTCTGTCTGTATGGGTGGGTGTTCGTTTGTTTGTTTGTATCCAATAAGCATCAAAACGGCTGAACCGATCGGGCCCAAAATTTTGTGTGGGACCTCGCATGGCCCCAGGGTAGGTTTATGAATGATAAAAATTAAAAAAAAATTTGCCGCAATCAAAATTCGATTTTCATCAAATTAAAAAAAAATTTTAAAATCCACGAAATTTTTTTTTATGAAATCCATGAACCTTTTTGTTTTGAAATTTGAAAATAGTATAGAAAATTGTCATAATTTTAAATTATCTTCTTTTGTTCTAGCTTGTTCTTTTTTAGTACATTTTCTGACCTAATAATCACTGTGTTATCCTTGAAAAAATTGGTTATGTTTAAAAATCTTTGCTAAAGAGGGGGGGGGGGTAAGCGACCGGTTACCCTCCTCAGTTACGGCCCTTGTATTCTTTCATATATCCTCCAATGGAGAAAGGGTTAATGTGTTTCATGTGTTACATGCTATTAACTGGTTTAGTAAAACTTCATCGAAATCAATTAAAAGATCGACTTAACTTGGAATGTAAAAAAAATGTTGGTGCGTTTGAAAAAAAAGTTTAGTGGTATGCTTTTTCTTCTTCAATTTTACAGTTTGATATTTTGGGGGCGGGAACTCTCCGTGGGTTGGGAAAAAATCGGAGAAAGCATGAGTTTAGAAAAGCTAAAATGATTTGATATATTATTCAATCAAATAATAAAGTTTTACTAAGATGGGTCAAAAGAAAATGGGAAAAATCAGGAAAATAGTTTACAGTAAATTCGCAATTTTTTGAGTTAAAGTGAAATTGTTTCAGTAAGGGTATCAAAAAATAGATTATTACAAGAGAAATGTCTCTAAAGAACGGAGGACATTTTGAATTATGAGTTATCTTTATGGCTGACTGAAAAATTTATTTTGGATCGATTTCATTAAAGTTTTGGGGATTATTAAAAGTATCTCACAATTGGTTAACTCGATCTTAATGAAATTTTAGGCCTTGAAAGAAATTACCTATTAACACATTTTTGGTATTCTGCTCTTTTAATTTAGATGAAAATTCTAAAACATGCTGCAAAGAGAATTTCAAAGGAAAAAAATCGTTTTAAAGGAAACTACACTAATTTCACACTTTTTTGACTCCAATAAACTGTTAACTTATCCGTAGGGCATGTCGCAGAGTACACACCAGTCATGTTCATCACCACCATCATCACCTCCATCTAGACGAGAGCTTAGATCCAGACGATCTTGAGGAACTACAGGACGAGGAAGATGTCGATGATGAGGATGACGACGAGGATGATGACGAAGATGACGAGGATGAAGATGAGGAAGATATGGATTATAAGATGGTGTTCGTTGTCAACCGATCATTGAATTTAACTCCGGGAGTGATGACACTTCTGGTCTCAAAAGCTACAGCAGGACTTTACAGGAAAATAAATGCACAGGTATGAGAAAATTGGACCCCTTATTATATTTTTATCTCACCTCTTTTACCTTTTTCCGTCAATATAGGCACAGAGTGTTGAATTTGGGCCAGAGGCGTTGGCTATGTGGTCTGATCTCGGAGAAAAAACAGTCATATTGTGGGCTGACACTGAACAGCACATAAAGGTATCTTCTTACACAATGCAGGGGAAGGCAGTTCCACGCCGGGATCTGGCCCAGACCTGACACTGAGTTTCAAGTTTGGGTCAACTGATGTGCAAAGATATCATTTTAATGGAATAATTTTTTTATTTAAGTTAAGAATAACTAAACCCCGTCTCCACTCAGCTTACTTAAATCTATAATAGTTTAGGCTATATTTTTTAACAAAATTTTAAATGTTAACCTCTACAAATAAAGAAATTTTTATTTTTTGATTATTTTTGATTTGATTTTTTAACATGTCACATTTTTAACGCAAATTCAAAGTTTGAAGCAAAGAAAATATAAAAAATATAGTTTGTTCTGATATTTAAAAATATAATGAATTTCTAATATCAAATTATTATTTTTCTTAAAATTGAATTGAACTGCAGAAAAAGGCGGGAAATTGTATATTAAAAAGGATGAAACTTGAAATAATCTTAACTTTCTGTATTTAAAAGTATAAAGTGAAAACAGATTTTAGAATAATTTAGAAGATACAAATATTTTCGGTGATTCATGCTATTCTGTAAATTATAAAAGTGTTTTTTGTTCTAAATTCATGAATATTCTCAAATTATGGATTGTTACGTAAGTTGATTTATGTTCTAAAACGCGTCCTAGATTCAAATGAGCAAAAATTAAAAACCTTGAATTGTTTCGAAAATGGTATAGAGTTTTATTAAATGTGAATCACCACTCCGAGTTAATTTAAGAAAAGAAGTAAATAGCGTTATTTTAAGCTCTCGTTGTGCTTAACATATTTTGGAAATAGTTTCTTTTATTGATATTTGCAATTGGGACAAGGAGAGTTACTAAAACGTTGATCAGGTTTGGAACTCAAGCATGGTTTGGAATTTTCTTCCCTTGCAATAGAATCATCAAAGTTCTTTAAATTTGTTCCTATTTTCAGAATAGCTTCTCAATAGCATGCTTAAGGGAAAGAAACCCTAGTGCAAAACAGGAAAAATATCTGTCTTAATAAACTATACAGTGTGAAAAGTTAAAAATCTAGTTTTTTAGTCTTCCGTCATTAATTTTGACTCTTTTTGAGTCTTTTAAGTCAAAAAAAAAATTTCACCTGCGGAGCGATTTTTTGTTCGTAACTATGAATTTTTTGGACCTAAAAAATCTTGCCCCCCTTCTCACTTAAATTCTGTCTCCGCCCCTGCTTCGAGTGAATTTAAGAAAAAAGTAAATAGCGTTATTTTAAGCTGTCGTTGTGCTAAAAATATTTTGGAAATAGTTTCTTTAATTGGTATTTGCACTAAGGACAAGGAGAGTTACTAAAACGTTGATCAGGTTTGGAACTCAAGCATGGTTTGGAATTTTCTTCCCTTGCAATAGAATCATCAAAGTTCTTTAATTCTTGTCTCGAACATCTTGTTCAATGAGTTTTCATCCAGTATTGAAGAAAATCGAACCAGTTTTTAAATCTATCCAGAGTCCAAGCATATTTTGCAGGCCCGTAGCTAGAAATTTTTTAAGTGGGGGCACACCGGTTTGTGTCTAAAATATGTCTTCACAAGAACTTTAATTACTCAATTTTTATTTGTCTAACCTTTACTTAAAAGAAATATGCTTTAAACACCGACGTGCATTGCACAGTTCGAACAATACAAAATAAACAAATCTTGTAGGATCTAGAATTAATGGGCAGAAACCTACAGTTACCTTCCTACATGATGGATGCTAGAGAGGGTATGGGGAAGGCGGTTCTAGGCGTGTTTGGAGAGGAAAGAGTAGTAAACAAGGTCACCGGTAGATTGAAGGTTGTCGTATAAGAAGTTCTGCTCTCGGCAATACATATTTACTATTTAGCAGTCGGCACACTTATGTTAACATTTTTTCAATGTTTTTCAATGTTTTTCAATGTTTTTTAATTATTAGAATGCTTTCATTTACTAATAAGCCATCAATTAAACTTTTTTTTTATTTGTTGATCTTTTTGGTTATATTCTCTGTACAGTCAAATCCATTATAAAGCGGAATAAAGTCGATTTTTTAAAGTCTTTAAATGATGCAATATTGATTGGATTAATTGCCGATTAAGTTGATTTTAAGTCAGCTGTTCACAAACTGGTTTTCAGTCCATTTAAACAATAGTAATTAGTGCACGTACATAATTAAGTTTTTTTGTGTGTAAAAAATGCTTTAAACTTTATAGGAGATCATTTTAGAAAATTGGAAAAGTAATTGAATTAAACAACTTTTTTTTAAAAGGGTCATAGTCAGTCCAATTAAACGTTAGTTCAATCGACCATTGGTACTTTTGTTATGACTCGCTTTAAATTAAAATCATAGTAAGGAAATTTAGTGATTTTGAACTTTTACAATCTGATCTAAAATGTATTAGAGATATATTTCATATCAGTCATTTATAATTAATAAGCTAATCAAAGACTATTTACATTCCGCTTTCTTGATACCTACTGAGAAAGTTGTAATCTGTAAGAGTTTCGTCTGCTATGTTCACATTTTGTTTGTTTATGTGTTGACTGCATACGGTTGTACTCAGTAAAACAAGAAAATTGCAGTATACAAACAGAGTAAACTTGTCAGTCTTTACTGTTCATCTTGCGGAGACATTATAGACATACTTTACAGCCATTTACCCTTTCATAAAATAAACTCTAGCAGCCATAATAATATTATGGCTTTTGAAATTAGGTATTACAATGCTGATTTATAACAAATACGATATCCAATTCGTCACTGAATTCCCATGTTTTTTGGGATACCCTGTCGTTATCTCTACCAAATCATATATTAGATCTTAATCCAAAAATCCACATTCAGAGTACGAGAACTCGTAATAATTAAATACATTTTTTGCAGGCTGTACAGTGAACACTTTAATGCACATGAAATAAACGATATTTTGTAAATATGTATATTGTACATTGTAAATTGCTCATTGTCACTTATGTTCATTGTTTTTTTTTCTATTAAACCATTTTCTTGTATATGTTACTACTTTCAGATTCAAACTAATAAAACCATGAACACTACTAGACCTTGTGGATGTAAAGGTAATCAAAATATTCGAGATAATCTCAAGTTTCTAGTTGTTTATTTTAATTATTCTTTACTCATGTAACATAAACTATGGGGAGAAATTATAAATTAGGTTTTTAGTGAAGTCCTAAAGTTTGTAAAATTATTTTCTCCCATCCCATCATAAAAATCATCTATCAGGTTTATTTTTTTTCCTGACTGACTAGTTAAATATAGTAGTTTCGTAGATTAAGATATACATTTTAGGGCATCGTAGCTGTGCTGTTTGTGAAGCTGACTTTGGTATAGTGGGTGCTAAACCTGTCTGGCTGGATAATAAAGACAGGATGGTAGATTTGATTATTTACAATTGTGAATTTAACACAACGCTGAAAATGAACCATCAGGATTCAAGTCAAAACACTTAATTTTTTTATCGGAATATATTAATATGCAGGCTTCTGAGTTATAATCTAAATTTTCAGAAAATGCCACCTAGGGAATTTTAATTAAATTCATTTATAATAAATTATAGAAATTTAAGTATAAACTCAATCGTAACTGTAGGTTCAAAGATTAATCAAGATTATTCTGTGTTTTTTGCGATATTTTTAGAATCGTTGATGGCAGGGTCCCCAAATTTTGTGATTTTTTTTTAACAGTTAAAGACATGTTTCAACAAAAAAATAAAAGCCTTAAGCGAACTGTATAGTTGCCCAATTACTGCCTAAAAAAGACTTTTTGAAGTAAAATCAGTAAAAATTACATCAAAAAAACTTTTTCGGGTCGCATTTTTACAGTCGAGCAATGGACTTAGGGGTTTGATTTTTTGCTACAATAAGTTTCATGACTGTTAAAGAAAAATAAAAAAATTTGGAGACCATGCCATTTACTGTTAAAAAAATATCGTCAAAAAACCCAGAAGAAGCAGATTAAAGTCTTGAAATGAAATTTTTGTTTAATTTAAGACCTGTGAACATGATTTCTACAATTTAGTAAAAATTAATTTGCTCAAAATTCCCTAGGTGGCATTTTCTGAAAATTGAGAATATAACTCAGTAGCCTGCATACTAACACAATCCAAAGAAAAAGTTTAGGTGTTCCGACTTGAAACCTGATGGTCCATTTTCAGCTGTGTGTTAAGGCTATTATTCTATGTAAGATACGAAAAAAAAACAATAAACGTTTTCTAATTGAAGCTACGAATGGTTAGAAAGGATCTTTACTTTTCTGATAAATTTTTCTAGATTAAATAGTGGAACTTTAAAATGACAAGGTAGGAAACCCCCGGCCCCCATGAGCCTCCACTATATGGACCAAGCCTCCCAGATATGCTTTACAGTACGAGCCTCAGCTATGCATAAACAAGTCTTTATAAGAAATAAACTAAAACTTAAATTATTTCATACACAGAATGGAAGATATTTCTGGAGTAAATTTTGTTTGTTGAATTGAGGGAAGTGCCTCAGTAAAGTTTCTGTTTTTGATAGAAGACGTTTAAATAGAAATAGGTAAATTGTTCCAAAAAGCCATCAAACAGGAAACGGAAGATATTTTTTATTTTGGGGAGGGGGTATGTGGAAGAAATTAATAGTGTTTAAGACTAAGTTTTAAATCACATCACCATATTATGCAGAATTTATTATTATGACTTGGGAGGAGACAATTTAAAGATTGAAACACTTGGTTTGAGTGGTCTCCAGGTTATCCCAGAATTCATATCAAAGGAGGAGGAGATCGCATTAGTGAAAGACATGGATGCACTGCCCTGGGATAAATCTCAGTCCGGGAGAAGGAAGCAGAACTATGGTCCTAAAACTAACTTTAAAAAGAAAAAAGTTAAAATTGGAGAGTTCAAAGGATTTCCACAAACCACAAAGTATATTCAGGAATACCATAACTTTCTACTTTAAATTTCAAAATATTTTAGAGCACAGTGGACAGTAACTGTACGGAGACGAATTGAAATTATGATTATGCTTTAAATATAGCTAGGTTAAGGATAAGTTTTTTGTACTCTTTACTTATCCCCCAGCGTGCAGGAGTATAGTTTCTCAAATTTGCTTTTGGAAGTTTCATAAAACTGAAGATTGTCATGTTTTGGTTTTTAGCCCAAATCTCAACTTAATATCTATTGTAAACAGCGTTTTATTGCGTATACTGTATCATTATTCCTCCAGAATAAAGGAAATATTAAAAACCAATATTTTTGACCCAAATAGCTTCTCAAAACTTGGCATGTTTAAAAACGGGCAAAATATTTTTTTTAGGTTAAACTTTTTAACTTTGGAAATTCATACCTACGGTTATAATTATTTATTGAATCTAATAACTAAGAAAATTCATTTTAGATTAAATAAACTTTTTTTATCTTTAAAAAATCATATTTGCTTTAAAGAATATATGACTGCAAAATGTGAAGAAAAAAAATTTAATGAATGTATTTAAACAATATTTTTGGTATACAGGACCGTTTCTCAACTGTTGATTTGCTAGCTGGTTACCGTACTGTTGAACAATGTTCCATTGAATATACTCCAGAGACTGGTTCTTCAATAGATCCCCATATTGATGATTGTTGGATATGGGGCGAAAGGAAGGACTTGAAGCTAGTCAAAAGTCAACTGGAATAACAGCAAAATAGGCAAAAAGAACTGTCTTTAGTCGAATCAAAGATCGGCTCTAAGTCATGAGACTTTTTCTAAGAAATGGACAATGTGGAGTGGAGTTTTTATGTTTTAAAGTTTTTAGTTTTCTTTCGATTTCCCTATCTTAAATATCATTTGGAAAACTATGAATCTCATGAATTATCATTAAAATTCTCATGTCAAATGTAAAAATGTTGACAATGCTATTGCTAGTTGATGTATAAGTTTTTGATCCTTCTTTAAACAGGATTGTTCAGCTCAACCTATTATCCAGTACATATCTTGCACTTAAACCTTACACAGGGAATCATGACAGATACAATTTAAAGGTAATCGTCTTAAACCAAGGATGTTTACTTTTGTAGTTTATGTACTTTGTAGTTAATAGACTATTTTCTACTAGAATTAAAAAAGCGCTCATGACAGAAATCTTGCAGGATGTTGAAAGCTATCCTGCGACTATACATAATGGGTCTGTTGTACATAACCCAGTTGTTGGCAAGCTCTTCGATAAACCATACACTTTCAGGGATAAATATAAATACAAGAATATAATTATTAAACATGTTTTTAAATTCTATTCAAGTTAATTAATATTCAAGAAAGTAAGAGATAATGTGGTTCCTTAAAAATTTTTGACTGTTAACAAATTTGGACCCATTTGGTTTGACGTTGAACGTGATGAGAAAAATTACAACAGGATTGGTTTTCTAATTCTTCTGTTAGTCTGAACCTATTAATTTCAACCTTAAAATGTTTTCTCGAGTTCAGAGTAATAATTATATATTTACCTCAGTCGTAATTACAATCAGCAAGAAAAGACTGGAGCCCATACATACATAGAAAACAATGAGAAGAAAGACCCTGAAAATAAAGTGAAAAACACAGACCAGTCGGAGTTCATGGTCAAGATCCCTCTTCCACCAAGATCATTGCTGATTATGTATGGAAATTCCAGGTTGTTTATTGTTCAAACATGAAGTTTGCCAAGAATATTGCAGGTGTACATATTTTTAAGACTTATTCCTTACCCCGGGAGAAGGGGAAATGATTATAAAAAATCATTTACAAATTTAACATTAAAAGGAAAGTTCTTTCAATCCTTTTTCATACTCTTTGACCAAAATCTATTTATTTTTCCTAAAATCATTTCTCAAATTCAGTGAATAAAACTTAAAAAAATACAGAACTTTTAGAAGGAAACTATTTTTTAAGAAAATATACACCCCTGGAATCATGGCCTAATCCGTAACCATATTGAGGCTGATTTCTGGGTTACCCAAAATAGTTAGGGGGGGGGGGGTCTCAGGGCCCCCTTCCTTATTTCCTTATTCAAATCTATAACAATTGATACACTTTTGGAAAGCCCTTGGGCTCTAATTCAATAATCTGCTAAAAAAATTTGCAAATTTGCTAAAGGGGATGGTGGAGATGTCACATTTGATGTAGAGGGGGGCCTGCCTTCAGTTTTGGTTTAAAGTTTACAATTTTTGGCTGCACGCCTAATTAATGATTATAATTTCTAAAATAAAATAAAATTGAGTTTTAAATACTAATTGCAATTTCAAGTAATGAAGCAAAAAATGTGCAAAAACAAAAAGAGCGCGAGATACGATAAATTATACATTTTTGAAAAGCCCTTACAATGACGAATTCAAACATGCATAAATATTTGCCAAGTTTTCAAAGACTAAACTTTTATTCAAGGAAAACTGAAATTTCTTCGCAAAAATTGTTTAATCTGCTTTGTTTTGTTTAAGGCTTTCCAAAGAGCTATAAAAAGACAACATTCCAATGACTGGAAGTAGGTCTAAATATAGATATAGTCGGTAAAATAATGCATTCAGGCAGTATACCTGAGGATCTAGGCAGTAGATAAAAAGCCATAAGCGCAGTAACAAAAGTCATAATACTTTTGTCATAAACATGTTTTTCATAATGCGTTTGTCATAATTACAAAAGTCAAAAATTACATTTTTTATAAATTTCATAAGTCATTTATTACAAAAGTCATAACTTTCATTTATCATAAATACGATTTTCATAGCATACTAATCATACATAATTATATTTTCATATTATTTCTATTATATTTTCAAATATGTTTTCATTATATTTGTAATACAAGATTGCATGGCTATTTGTCCAACTTGCAAGTTCACTGGCTAGAGATAATCATCCTGGAGTACAAGATAATAATTGCTGACAACTGTAAGCGTGTTATGTTTCTCTTTGCGAATCTCATCTCTCCCACTGTTTGTGAATTGATCCTGTCCAGCAACTGTATCAAGAAGATTTTGTCGTGTAAGAGCTTTCTCCTCAACAAACCTTTCACATATTCTCCAAACATTTGCCTTTGTGCCAAGCTGGTTGTTCCAAACTCAATTAAAATTCTCAAGTGCATTGTTGGTAGAAATATCACCGTTCAGAATCTCATCATACTATGATAAAAGATACTATGAACAACATTGGACAGAAAATTAAGTAAGATGGGACACATTTCTATCATTCCCATGATCATGTTCAGGGAGAGAGTCACATACCAGATTTCCAGTCGATTTTCAGGTAAGAATCCTGTTGTTCCATGCAATTTCTGAGAAAAGATAGTTTAGCAGATTTGATTAAAAAATTGCGTATTTTCCACATTCTTAAACATACTAAAATGGGATAAATTATGAGAAATGTATGATTTGTATACTATAAAAACGTATTTATTACAAATTGAATTTATGACTTGTGTTATCTATGACTTTTGTAAATAATAAAAATCGTATTATGACAAATGTATTTATGAAAAACATATTTATGACAAACATATTATGACTTTTGTTACTGCGTCAAAGCCCCGTTTTGAGCCTAAAGTGAGGAGCATGTGTTAGTTAGGAAATTCAATAGATTTGAACAGCCTGAGACCAATACTTTTTGAGTTATCTCCAAAAAACGTCAGGAGACGGTCCCAGCCCCCCCCCCTCAGCCGTAATAGAGTTAAAATTAATAATGAATCATGGTTTTCAAATTGTAAGGCAGTCAAATTTTTAAGTATTACTATTATTTGTATCTAGATATGAGTGGGAGCATGCAGTACTTCGACAGGATATATCGGATAGAAGACTAATAATTGCTTATCGTGAGTTGACTCCTCCTTACCTGCCTTCAGGAAAACAACAAGGAATTCAGACAAACTTTTCAACATTCGGTTTTGAGTTATTAAAAAGATGTAAATCGTAATTTTCTGGGTGTACGGAGTAAAACCAAGGTTGTTAAGTACTTTCCCAAAGCCACTTCTGATTCCATGTAACATCTTCCAAAATAAAATTTTCCTCATAAAGGGAATAAAGTATGTATGTATTATATAAAATGAAGAATTTTACAAACTTTTTGTCAGACGGGCCAAGGGCCAAGATTGCGCTCGGAATCTAGACAGACTAGGTCTTGGGCCCTACCCAGATGCGGCTCAAAAGGGGGAAGGGGTGAAGTCCCCCTCGGGAAACATTAAGGGGGGGAGGGCACAACCATAATGGTGGGAAAACTTTTAGACTCAATAATATTTATTGAACATATAATTTTTTTTTAAATGTAAAGTTTTGCAGTTTTTCCCACGACTGACCAGTGACCACTGACCATGTCAGGATTGTTAAGTAAAAACTAACAAAATACCTTTATAAAATTTCAGGGGTTGGGAATCTGTTGGATCCGCAACAAGTTGGCTTTTTACTCGATTTGAACTGTTGAAAAAAGAGATATTTTCCATCTTGTTTTTTTTTCTACTCTATGTTTTTTCTGTTTTTGCGTATAAATATGTGTAAAAAATTTAGGAAAATTATTTAAAATTTTTTTTGTTAAAATTATTCGTTAATTTTTAAAAAACGTTTATGACCTGGATCCGGATCCGGATCAATTTTTTCAGTGCGGATCCAGGATTTGGATTTGCATCAAAATAAATAATGAGATCGAACGCACTGATTTGCAAGGGCAATTGGCCTTTGGGAAAGTTTCAAACATCAAAAAGAGTAAATGGGACGGGGCAGCGGGTAGCCATTTTGTTCTATATTTATTGTCTTATTAGACACCTTGGAACAGTTCTACAACACCAATCGGCACTAGCGTAACAGCATAGAAATACTTTATATACTTTAATAGAGTAAATTGCATTTCCATAGTAATACATATAATGTGCGTAATATCTGCCTTGGATAATCTTCCAATAACCACCTCATAAAGATAATATATTCGCTTAAAATGTACAATGAAAGACTAATGAACAAGTACAAAGATTAGTGTGTGTAAATAATATTTTGAAAATTTACAAAAAATATGAATATGGCATCTTCATTATACGAGTGCCGTTTTCTGTTGTATAGTATTTCTGTTCCAGGGAGCAAAATTTAGCCATTTTCACGAGATAAATTAAACACTTAGCTTTTTTCGTAATGAGTTTTAATTTTGAGCTGAATATTGTGCAGATGAGGGTGTTGAAATTCTAGAACAGGCAAATAAATTTTGGTGAGACCGTTTTCCCATCTACAGTGCTCATATAAATATGCATCAAATGAATGAAAAACTTACCAAATGTGATTTTTTATTATGAATTATAATTTTTTCTTATATTCCTATGATTTATTAAATAAATAAAAATATGACGTCGCCTCTTCTCAACAGAATAGGCCAAGCCCAAATGAACAAAAAACTTTCATAAATCACAGTACCTCAAGTTCTTGTTTAACATTATTCAATTAAAGTTGATGATAATAATTGTAATTGAATTTGAATAATAACGGAATTAATTTATTACAAGTACCTGTGACCTACCTGTATCTTTAAAATTTTTACAGTCATAATCAGAAAGAACCAGAATTAATTTACAGTTTATCTGGCGACTTAAAATATATATATCTGGCAATTTTAAATGCTTAAAAAGGGCAGACCACATTTTGGAAACGGTAAAACTATGATTATTTTGTGATTATCGTTCATCAATCATATTTGTAAAACTATACTGTAAAGTAGACTGATTATCTGTAAATTAATTCCGAATCTTTCTGATCAGGACTGTATGATCCTAAAAAACTGAATTTATTTTACTGCTCCGCAGAAGCAAACACAATTTCGCAAATTTGTGCGCAGAATTATGCATTTTTGTGCGAAAAGGAATTTTGAGGATGCAATCGCTAACGATGTAAATTGCGCGAAATTTCAAAGCAAATATTAGTGCTATTAAATGTCTGATGAAGTGAACTCTATATCTATATCTATATCTATATATTTATCTTCCTGTCTGTCCACGACTCCACTCCTTCATTCAGTAATGAGATTTAAAGGGGGGCTAGATTTGCTAGAAAATCCACAAAATCAAAAATTAAAATGCCTATATCTTTGCAATCTGATGGTGTATAATAATCGTAACCAATAATAAGCACGTTATCATCAAATTATAAAATTACATACGGTTTTTTAAATCTAGATCCCGGCATTTCTACAAGTCTGATCTGATTTTATTTTATTAAACATTAAAATGTAAAAATCGTCGTTTGTAAAATTAATACCGACAGAATTGTTAGCCTTTTTTGCTTCAGACTCTTTTGTATGCTGCAATTAATATCTTGTTTTAAATTAATTTTCCTATTTCAAGTAGGGAGGCTTTTTTCTTCTATATATAAATTTAGCTTGTCTTGGTGTCTGTCTGTTTGTTTGTATCCAATAAACGTCAAAACGGCTGAACCGATCGAGCCCAAATTTGGTGTGGGACCTCACGTGACCCCAGGGAAGGTTTATGAATAATCAAATTTGAAAAATTTGTGTTTAAAAGTTTTTATTTTTTGTAAAAATTTGAAAATGCGCGAAAAAATATTATGAAATTGGCAAACTTTTTATTATTTTTTTTTTACTGTACAAAGAGAAGATGCTCACAGATAAAAAGTTGAAATAGAAGATGGGTGCGAAGCGCCCTAAAAGCCTAGTATCGTATATTTTAATTGTGAACATTGTCTCATTGTAAAACAAAAAGTAATAAGGGTTTCAATTTTGACAATATTATTAAAAAATTTGGATGATTTTTGTAAATCAATGCAGAACACATACTCGCTGTCCCAAAAAGCAAAACAATTAGCAAGGGGATTCTAGGATTAGTTATGAAATTGAAATTAATGAGTTAATTCTACTTCCTCATCCTCAATTTTAATATTTTGTTATCTTGAGTATTTCCAAAATATTGGTTTTTACTGTTTGATTACGTCAAATTAAAAAATATGTTTTTTACTAAATAAAAACATCAAATTAATTATTAACGAAGCTTTTGCTGAAATGAACTCGGGAATGCATGACAGGCTATCAGAGAATTGGTTTAGAGAAAATCAAATAATTTTCAAGAAAACTTTTCTATAAAATGATGTTCCAGGGCCCAAAAGGATATATATAGCACACATGTGTGAAGTACACCCGCTGTATAGAAGCAGTACAACAAAATGGCTGTTTTACACTTTTTTCGAGTAAATTCCACTCTATTTATAATCTATTCTCTTTGAACAAGAGTCGCAGAGGCTTGGAGTTTAGCGTACGAGGCACAGAGATTATTTTAATTTGCTAGGAGGTCATTCTGTGAATCGGAAGGCACTGGAGGTCAGTTCGCGGGGCTCATGGTTGCTCTGCACCCCCCTCCAAAGATTCGTCGGGAAGGGCCGTGACCAACATCCGAAAATTGGATAGTTATCCTATTGCTAAATTACGTCTTTCATTAGTAAACTAGAAATTCAAGGCGCTTCGCGCCCATCTTCTATTTAAATTGTGAACATGTTCTTTTTGTTTACATTTTAAAACAAAGGAAAAAAAATTTTGCGGATTTAAAAAAACGGATTTTCAACAATTTAAATTTTTTTTACAAAATAAAAAAACCTTTAAAACACATTTTTTAATTTTTATCATTCATAAACCTTCCCTGTGGTCACGTGATGTCCCATAAAAAGTTGGGCCCGATCGGTTCAGCCGTTTTGACGTTTATTGGATACAAACAAACAGACAAGCTAAATTTATATATAAATAACTCCATTAATGAAAAAGTTAAATCAAGCCGCCTGCAAGTTTTGGATTTTTCTACATAATCATATGCTTAAAAGTCTGTGTACTATCTATGTGGAATTCTTACATCAGTTCCGAAATAATTCATTAAATTACTACACTATCTAAAAATTAATATATTGATTGACAGAGGAAGATTGTTTTTTTTTTTGGCTATTTTTTCTTTTCTGCAGTGTCAGAATTTAACGAATTTAAGCCGCGGCGTCTCAACTCTCCCAAAAACCGGTTTCAATTGAGCGCCGGCTTAAATCTTGAAAAATTGAATACAATTTTAAGTGAAACCAACCACATTTGAGCCACGACTCAAATTTTTGAAATTCGGTTTCAGATTAATTTTTGGAATTAAGTTTGGCAATATTATTTCTCATAATGTTTCTCATAATATTATTTCTTCCAGTAAGTATAATGTTTCTCATAATTTCCTTTGTTTTTGACCGGGCAAAAGAGATGCAAAACATGTTAAACCTTGAAAAGGATATTACTGAAATGCCCTCAAGGAAATTTTAGCGAAAAAAATAAAAGATTATTAGAACAAATCATGAACTCGTTATGTATGGATTGGCATAACCGTTACTTTTATCCAATATGTCTGTTAAGAGAAACTGACTTAAATTTTAATATGTTAAAATCACAAAAGCAATAGACATCCCAATTTTCTCTCTGTTTGAGCACCATGCCACTACTTCCTGGGTTAAAAGCAGTTATTCATTTAAAGCAAACTTGTTCTCTGTAGAATAAACTTGGGTTTATAAACACAAATATTATCATTCAATTCATAACATTATGATTTATTGTATCTCCTTTGTATTTTTCATGAATTTTAATATAAAAAGTTTAATTTTTCTATGTCAATGAATTTTATTTTGCTACATTTACCAAACCCAGTCAAAAATAGTTTACAAGCAGACGTTAGAAAATTTGAAGAAAAAGCAGATTTTTTCCACTAGCATAAAATATATTTTTAAATGTGAAGGGTGTACGTTTAAAACATTGTCGTCCCTAATTTGACGGTAATCTACGAACATTAAGCTGAACATCATAGACATCACGTAAGGTAGAAGTTTGCATTGACCGTAGATGGACCCTTTATTGAAAAATGGGGCTAGCTTCGTTCGGAAGTTTCTTATACTTTCCAGCGTATTATCAAAGGAATCTTTAATAAGTTTATATTCAACAAAAGAAGTATGAAGTCATGGCACCATGGTCTAAGCTTTTGGAAGGGAGTGGAAGGAAGCTTTTAAAAGATATTTCTGGCCTAATCCAAGGACAGGTCAAAACAAATTGAGAAGATTAAACAGTATAGAAGGTTGAAGAGTCAATGTAATGTCTACTGTCCAGCTAGCTGTCAGCTGGAATTTGCGACACCGGGTCGCACTCGCAGATGATCCAAAATATTTACTAAATAATTTTCAAATCCTATTTTTTTAGCATGGACTAGTTTTATTGTTACCAATCTTAGGTAAATATGAATTCATGAACTATTATTGCCAATATTGAGAGTTCTAGAATTCAAAATGTGGGCGGAAACATTTTTTAATGTAACCCCTTTACATTTCCGTTTCAAATGCTTAACGGAACAGGGAAAAATGCCGCACCTTACCAAATTTTAAACAAAAAATGTAAAAACGGGATACCTTCTCTGTAAAACAATTGATGAGGTGGCAATAAAAACTTTTACAATTGAAGTATATAAACTGCAATTAAAATGTTTAGAGTCTATACGATGACCAGATTTTTTAAACATAAAAATAGTTTTTATTGAAGAACAATAATGAAATTGCGACTTTAAAGCAACAGAACTAAAATTTAAATTGTTACTAGTGCACCAAGCGCACTTAAATCCCATTATTTATATTCTAAGGCCATGCGCAGCTTCTTCTAGTGATAATTTTAACTTTCCATGGCAAAGGCCATTTTTTTTAATTCGAGGGCTACATTTTTCTCGGAAGAATAAACTAACAGACAGACAAGCCAAACATATTAAGATTTTTAGATACTTAATGGACGAGAGATTTTTAAAACAAATCTCACATACATACATCTGAGCTTAATTATAATTTAATTTATTGAAGGAAAATTTGAAATAAACAATTAAGGACCAGATTTAATTAATTTTGAGAAGTAGTTAAACCACATACCACAAGTTCAAACAGTTCTCTTTTGCAATGGTTCAAGCTGAATAGAAGTGGTTCAATTTAATGTGCATGGTTCAACTAATTCTTGTAGTTATTCAATCTGGTGCCTGCACTGTTTACTTAATTTGTAAGTTGAACAGAAGTAATATTCTTTAATGATTTGATTATTTATTGGAAAACCCTAGGCTTCCTAAATAATACATTAAATAATACAGGGAAAATAATTGGTTTCCAATATGTAAAGTATTTGTTTGTAATAAAGGCGATTATCAGTAAAAATTAAAAAAAATTTTTTTTGTAGCTAAGGTGACATAAATTTCATTAGTTAATTTTTTATGATTTGAATAAACATTTGTTCTCAGATTTGAACGCATAAATTGTAAATTAATTTGTACGTTCATTTTATGTAAATATTTTTAGTTACATCCCATATTCCAAGTAAACAAGCCATATAACTAGTATTTCCAACTTACAACGCAGTATTATTAATGGACCATCAGAAAGATATTTGAAAGTATTTTTCGATTATTAAAAATGTATTTCTGCTTTAAAGAACCATAAACAATAACTTTTTTCCAAATCAGTAACTAGTCGATTTATTTTAATATTGCATAGCTCTCCACACCCGATATAAGATGTTTGTTAAAACTATTTTTGAATTTTCAGTACGGAAGACATGCAACTATTATTTTAAGAATAAATACGAAGACAGTCTTTTTTGTTGGTAACCCAAACATACTGTTTCAATTTAAAGTTGGTCAAAGTCAAAGAAATGTTAAGGGCTGAACTGACATAGATAAGTCTACAAAGTATAGGAAAAAAATGTATTTACAGCATAAAAAAACAGATTAAGTTTGATACTACTGGTTAGAATAAAGCCAGAGCTTTCTGCTGACAGACTCTACACCTTTCTTCTGCCTCATATGACAGATTAACCCTTCTTTTTTGGTTCTTCATGACGATTAACTTAATGTTTGACTTTAGCCTGGCAAATCTTATTCCTGCTGTCTCGTGGATCAAGTCTATTGGCCTGAGTTTAAATAGAACTTGGGGTCAATGGTTGCTTGGATTTTTCACGATTTTGAATCATGCGTTTGAAATTGTTTTCTAGGATGGCATCTTTTAGAAATATCTGAATACACAAGGGGGTTTATTATCCATTCTACTTTCCGTCCAA
This sequence comes from Eurytemora carolleeae, assembly GCF_000591075.1. Classification (NCBI taxonomy): domain Eukaryota; kingdom Metazoa; phylum Arthropoda; class Copepoda; order Calanoida; family Temoridae; genus Eurytemora; species Eurytemora carolleeae. Next base: position 848,277 of record NW_019397377.1, read on the forward strand.
CCTATAGCTATATATAAAGAGCTAAAAAGCTGCCATGCTTATAGGCCAGACTATTTGCAATCTGAGCTTAGCTCCAGGTCCCCGGTCCTTATGAGGACTGGAGGGGTTACATCAATAGAACTATTCAATCTGAGCTTAGCTTCTATCATCATTAATGATAATGATTGATGACAGAATCTACATCATTACTGATCTCTACACCCACTGAGGGTTTCCAGATTATGATTTATTTAAATGATCCTAGAAGATCATTCTTCTGGTCTTGTTAACTCTTTTTTCTGCAGTGGTTTTAACTTGAGAGTTATTTCCTCAGTTAGAAGAAAATACACTATCATTGTTTCATTGTCTCCAGATCCTGATTGTGCCATTTCAGGATCATAGTGAGTTCATACAGTTCCTCTGTCCTTGCTCTTGCTCCTCTGTCTGCCGCTGGACCTCCGCCTCTGATCTCCAGGTTGACAAGCCTAGCTACACTATCTCCCTTTCTGACATTATTATAGCTGAAGAACGTAATGCTCTGCCCTGGGATTAGAACTTGGATATCGTTAGATTAGTTCAATGATTGAATCAAATACTACTGAATACAAAAAATCATTGTTATTTTTATTATTTAAATTGCAATGAATGATGCTGCTTTCCTGAGTTTTGTTGTACTCCTTGATAAATATGGTTATTCTCAAGGGCAACATGGTTTGGGCTTACGTATAAGACGCACACAGTGAGGAACAGGTCAACAAAGGTATACTCAGGATCCAGGGCTTCCTTACCGACTTCCATGCTGAGGAGTTGTTGCTTTGTACTGGTGGATCAACAGTTGAAGAGAATGGCTACTTGTTCAAAGTTTGACATAATGAACATACAGTCAAAGATTTCCACAAAAACGAACACCAGTGCTTCAGGGATTTCTGCAAGAAGTCTATCATTGTTGTTTGTGAATTCTGTTTGGAGACGAGCTTCTATTTTTTGTTAGGAATCTTCGACCAGGGTAATTCAAGAAAATGAGAACTCTTGGTAAAGAAGGAATTGGCATGATCCACCTTCGCCCTTATAATGCTGATTTCACTTGGTTGGGCAGGGTTCATAAGAGATTCTGCCTTTAACTAGGCAATGAGCAATTTGCGTAATCCATTCAACACCCTCACTTCCTCCATGTTCAGGGCCTATTTGAGCTTTATCGTTTCCAACAATAATACTTCTGGTGTAGGTTTGGTTTGATCCTACGTCCATTTCTTGAGCCAGGGACCAAACCACAGGGGGGGGGGTAGTCAGAGCCTGTTTTTAAAAAAAATACAATTATTCACTCTCTGTATTTTAAGCTGATCCTACATCCATTTCTTGAGCCAGGGACCAAACCACGGGGGGGGGGGGGAACCCAGAGCCTGCTTTGTAAAAAAAATGCGATTATTCGCTGTCTGTATTTTAAGACGTTTATGGTATCATGATTGTAATAATGATCAGTAATACTTCATTCATACTCCATCTCCATGCAGGTCCAAATGCGTCCTCACACAGCACTCTAATTCTTTCTGACTTTCCTGAGTTTTGGGGAGTTGGCATTCTATGTTGCCCGAACATGCCCTTTAAAATTCCAAAACAGAGAGAGGGGGATTGAATTTTGTAGATCCAGAAATTAGTATTTATTTAGGGTTAGATTAGGTTAAGAAACTTTCTGGGCCAAGCGCTGTGGCTAGAACAGGCTAGGGGGACGAGCGCTGCGGCCACATGTCTTACATTTAAGACCCCACCAGCTGCCAGCTCTACACAGGCATCCCACAGATATTATTTTTCTGGATCTACAAAATTCAATCCCCCTTTCTTTGTTTAGGAATTTTAAAGGGCATGGGCGCGCATCATAGAATGGCAAATGCCTGAGATTGGTTGTACTCCTTGATAAATATTGTTAGTCTCAAGGGCAACATTGTTTGGGCTTACATAAGACGAACACCGTGCGTAACAGGTCAACGAAGGTATACTCAGGATCCAGGGCTTCCTTACCAACTTCCATGCTAAGGAGTTGTTGCTTTGTGCTGGTGGAACAACAGTTGAAGAGAATGGCTACTCGTCCAAAGTTTGACATAATGAACAGAGTTACATCAATGGAAGTATCCTTTTTCGAGCTAATGAGCTCATAATGGTTAGAATGCAGTACACATCTTTCATATTCATACTTGACTATTGTTAATACTGTGATCAGTTTATACATAGTAAAGATTCATGGTACACAAATCTATTATTTTGTCAAGGTCAAAACTGAAACTGAAAAAAATGTTTAAAAACGGGTAAGCAAAATGCTTAACCCCTTAACAAATCTTCATTTTTTTAATCTTTAAGTGAATGAAGTGATTTATAGAAAATGTTAGTGCAAGGTAGGTGCAGGTGAAGGTGCAAAACATTTTTTTGGAAAATTTGTAACTCTTAACCTAACTGCATGATAACAAAAAGAAAATAATAGATTAAATTTTAATATCCATAGAAAGTAATCTATGAATACATTATTTTGAGAAGAAGAAAAGCATAAATTACTCATAACTTTTTTCCTTACTTGAATTAATTAACTAGTGCCATTAAGTACAACTTGCAGTATTATAATTTTGTTTTTGTTTTATTTACATGATAAACTTAAGTTTTATCATTTAACAACTTGCAGGTAACCTCCAAAAAAATTCTCTGAAAAAAAAGTTTTAGGAAATTTGCATTACATTGTTTATACTTCACACACGCATTTGTGTTTTCAAAGTGATACACCAGCAACACTCCAGAGGATAAAATACAACAGAAATGGTGCTGCTTGCAGCCATATACAAGACCTCAACATTATATGTCTACTTCATATCCATTATGCATATTTTTCCTTTTTCTTTTGTAAAACTATATATTCAAAAATTTATTTAAACAAATTTAAACTACACCATTTATCTTTGTGTGTGACTAAATCTTTATAATATTGTTGACATATGCTCAGGACTTGATTAGCCCTTGCTAGAGTTAAACAAAGGTGACTGGTCTCTCTCTTCTTGGTGAATCAATGATAGTTGCAAAAAATATTTATTTCAAACCTGAAAACATAAATGATGTAATTATAAAGTTTAACATGTTATTGAAATGCTGGTATATATTTTAAAAAATGACAGGAGAGTGAACTTAAGAAAATACAAATAATGAATGGCACAGTTTTAAAGTTGTTGGGTGAGCGGGGTATATATTTATAAACTAATAAATTATTAAACTATTGTAATGTTATTCAGAATATTGTTTTGCTTCAAAAGTATATTAGGTTTTTTGTTCCATTCTAATTACTTTCCTAGACTGTACCTCATCAACAGGTTTTGTACACAAATATATTCAAGGGGCAAAGAAACTTTTAAATAAATGTTTTATCAATATTACATGTATGTTTTATATCGAAAAGAGATTGCGACGACCAGTGCAAACAAACACTTTGGCCATACAATTTTTTTTAATTTGATAATGTTGATTATTTCCATATCCAAAATCAAAAAAAAAGTTTCTTTCAAAAATAAATTGAAGAAAATAGAAAATATTATAATTGTTAAATCAAGCATTTAGTGTTATAAAAAATTCTAACGTTGAGATTTTGGCCCATAATAAAAAACTGAAAATTTTTATTTTAAACCCTTGGCATACTATTTGTATTTAAAACCCGAATTTACTTTAAAGTACAACTAAATTCTAGGTAATTAAACCCGAGAAGACTGAAATTGTGGAAATAAAGCTTGTTAGAGATGACTTCAAGGATGTACATGGATTGGAAGATTTAAGCCTCAATAACTTTCCTGAAAAAATTCTGCGCCAATGGATTTTTTGGAATGTATTAATTTTACAATAAAAATAAGAAAAAATTCTCAGGGTAAAAAGACAACAGCACGTCCATTTTAATGTCTCGTTTTTCCCTATAACTGTACATGTCTGATGTTTATACTACCCGTTCTGACCTACTGTCAGATATTTGTAGGCCTGACATGTGTTCTAGTCTAGTGTCTAAAATCCATATGAAAATGAATGTTTATAGAATGAAGAACCAAAAAATGCAGTCTTTAAGCTCTAGCAATTATAGCTCTGGGTCCAGTAAGTTTTTGTTGAAAGGTAATTTTATTCGATATTTTGAATGTTAGTCATAAGACTTCTTAGTTATAATTAAATATAGTAGATGATTTCTTTTGCTCGCTTTGAAAATGAAAAACCAACATAAAATATTATTAATAATTTTGATTTTTTAGTTTCCGATTCGAGGATTCCAGGAGAGAACATAGGAACAGACTACATTTCAAATTTTATTTATTTTTAGAAAAAAAGTATAATTTTTGAGTAACTTTTATAGTTTCTTTTAATTAACCAATTATTAGGATCCAATTTTTAAAGTTAGTCTGAATCTTTTGAATCAAATCTTTTCCATCTCACGGGCTCAGTAACATTTTGCCTTGTTATACTTTGCCAAGTCACATTTTGCCTGAGCCTTCCAGAGGTATTAGACCTAATTTTACCTTTCAACTTTGTGTGCAGCACCAGGAGATAACAATCTATTAAATTATATTTTCCACCATTTCCTAGGCCTTCATGGTCTTTTCAGGCCCAGATGTTTCCTTGTCCTTTAAAAACGAAGCAAACAGTTCCAAAGAGATGAAAATGAAAAAAAAAAATTTTAGAACTTGATGAAAATAAAATTTGTCATTTTAGCTCATAGAGATTTACAATCTAACAAGCAGTTCATGAAAATTCAACAGGGTAGGTAAAAGTAAGAATCTTTTTTTTCAAAACGGGAGAATTTTTGATTATTACAGAAATTCGGGATCGAGAAAGTGAGAGGAAAAGAAGATCTATCCAAAAGGGTTCAGTGAAAATAATGGAAGAGGATGTCTTTTATGTAGACTCAAATAGAGGAATAGCAACATCATCGGTTTGTCCATATATTTTTTGTTGAACTAATATTTCTAAAAATAGAGAAAAACACAGCTAGTAGAAAAAAGCCAATTTTTAAACAGTTTTTGAAATACTAAAGTGAAAAAGGGGTTTGAGCTTTTTAAGATACGTGTATTGATAGAAAAAAAGTTAATTAATTTGTGTTGCTAAGTTTCTAGAATAACCCTGGTTCTAAAATGGACCTTATACCCTTTTATCTCTATATGTAAATTTTACTTTATAAACATTTTAATAGCACTAAAAGCTTTTGACAATTTTATCAATAAAATATTTTCATTTTGAGTCTGCTTTCAAAATTTACTTTTTTATTCATTAAAAGGAAATTCAATTAACAACAAATATATGTTAAGGGTGCAAAGGACATACGAGGGTTTATCTTAAAACAACGAAAGTATCTTGAACTTCTGTCTCAAGCTCATTTTAAGGATTTTCATGGTAAGAAATGTTTTTCTAACGAATAAGAAAAATATTAAGATACTTTTCAGAAATTTTATTTAATATATAAAAAATTCAACTTTTAAATCATGTATTAACGATACTAAATCTTTTGAAATTACTAGTTTCTTTTCATTAATTTAACTATAAGCTTTTTCTTTGTTCATTATATCTATAAGAAAATTACGGTAAAATTTTTATTGGTGAGAAATCCTGAAATTAATTTGTAGGAATATTTGTAATCCTAACTGGCCATAAACCACTCCAGAGAATAAATATCCTGTCATACTCAAACAATTATTTTTAAAGTTTTTTTTTCAAATCATTGTATGAGTATAACAACACAAATTCATGGTTTAAATTTAATTCTATGAATTTTTAGAATGTTGGCTACTGAGAGAGCAAGGAGAAAGAGAATTAAAGGTAAAATTCTGTGGTAAAAATAGTCTTCTCCTATGTTCCTTAATTTCAAAAACAAACATCCATAATTATTGGTGTAAATTGGCCATAAAACAGGATTTTTGTCATATTTAAACCCTGTTTCTTTTCGACATTTGTCATTTTCAAGATGGGTAAATGTATAAATCAAATAGAAAAAAATGGAGACCACATGTTTTAAGTCTGCTCCTAAGCTATTTCTTTTGTTTAAAAAAAATCTTGAAGATTTTCAGACCAGTTTGATATATTTTTGCGCCGCGCAGAGTCATATGGAAAAAAACCATATGATTCAAGTCTGCTACTTTTCTCCTTTTAAAAAATAAATCAAAATGACTTAAAATTTTTTAAGAATTTCAATTATTTCAATTTACTATTTTCTATTTGGTTTATATTTAGCCTATTGAAAATTACAAATGTTGCAGAGAAACACTGTTGAAACATGACATAACCCCCATTTTGATTTTGGGGGCAGTTAAAACACATTTCATGACACGTGACAATGACAAAAAAATTGGCAATATTTAATTGATTGAAAAGTGCACATCTTAAAAAATCAAATCATTGTAATTTTTAGAATAAAAAAAATATTGAAGATCCTTAAATTTGAAATCTTTGCAACTAATGTTAGACAGATTTTGAGCTGTATCTGTTTCTTTAACATTAAAGTATGAAGACATTAACATTTGGACATAATTAAAGGTTTTATTAAATTAACTAATACCAGATAAATTCATCTCTGGAAATTTACAAAAATGTGAGTCTGCTTAAGTACGAAATGTTTATTTATAATTAAAAATGTAGGATGTATAAAAGCTATTCTTAGAAACACTGATGCACTGTCAATCAGGACAAATGTTAACAACTTAAATTTCATAAAACAAGAAGTATTTTAATTTATAAATATCAAATATATGAAAGGATAAAAGAAGAAATTGGTTTAAGGTAATCTCTGTGGTATTTTACTTTATTCTGGCGCTCAATCAGTTTGTAAAACAATAGGCAGGCGTTGGTGATTAATAGACTATATATAGACAACTATAGGTTGATTAATTGATTGGTAGACTCGTTGACTTGAATAGTTGACTAAGCTTCTTAACTCGGACACAGTAGTTGCAAACATACACATAAACGAATATATTTCAAACCTGCAATAAAATGTAGATATAGTATAAATAAATGACAAAGTATAAATGTCATAGAATGATTAATAATATTACTTACTATTTTATCGTGTCAGAGTGATATTTAGCAATTAAGGATTGGTGGGTTTGATGGAATAGTCTAAAACAATTGGTAATACTTCTGAAAATATAAACCTGGTTGTTTAAGAGGCATTAACTATGAACTGCAAAGTTATTTATGGATTTGATTTTTTCACTGGTAAAACGTTTCACAGTTTCAATTTTCCTTTGTTGGGGTACAGTTGGAGAATTTGTTTGGTTTGGATTTTAGGGCTGGTAAAGACAACATTAAGGGAGGGTTTAGGAGATAGGTTTATGGTCAACACAGCTGTAAATAATTTATTTCTTACTGATTTTCTTTAATATAAGTTTTTAATAATACATAATCACTAGATGGTAAGTAGTTTTAAAAAAAATGTTCTTTCTTTTTTTGTAGTTGGGCAATTCTATCCTAGCGTGCATGTATCTTGATAAAGCAGTAAAGTTTAGTCATGGAGATACAACTTTACGGATTATAAGGTAAACTTCCATTCTAGGTAGGAACGTATGAAAAATCATATAAATAGCGAAAACTTTTAATCTAAATTAATAAACCCTATTCCAGCTGGCTTTTCTAACTTTCACAAGCTTCTCATTTTATGCTTAAAGCGGGGGTTATTGCCTGAGTCGTCAGGTATACTGCCTAAATTGCCTTATTTCATTTATACATGACTAAATCTATATTTAGTCATTATTCTATATCTTTTTAGAAAGCCTTTATGAATAGAAAGCAGAATATACAATTTTTGCGAAGAAATTTTGCACAGATATGTGCATAGACGCCTTTAAAGGGAATTTGCACGTCTCAAAAATGTATAATTTATCATAGTTTTTTGTTTCTGCACATTTTTTGCTAAAAAACTTGATTTTGCAACAATTATTGAAAACTTTGCAAATTTGCATATTGGTATAGTAGACCTAAGGGCCTTCCAAAATGCTATAGAAAGACCCCCCCCCCCCCAGACTATTTTGGCTAAAGTAGTGCTTAATCTGCAAATATTGCCAAGAACATTCTCTTCATTACAGTCTCCCCTAACTGAGGATTTCCGACCTGTTAAATTTACAATTGATGTTTTGAAAATAGATTAAAATTGTTTAAATTATGAGAGGAAAGCTATCACAACTTGAAATATTATTACAGAGGTCGAGCGAGATTGAACACTTTGAACAGTAAGGGAGCCTTAGAGGATGCAGAATGGGTTGGTTTTTTTATTGAAAATCATAGAAAAGTTTTTGTAGATTTTTAAAATTTTATTTAAATCGCCAGTACGTAATTCATATTCAATTTAATTCCACATTTTTTCTTCTAAAATCATATCTTTGCCTGTCTTATATTAATTGATTGTTAAGTTGTTATCATGTAGAAAATTATTTGTGTCCAATCAAAACTTTTTTTTCCGAATTTACCTTAAATTTTGATCAAATAACCCAATAAACCAATCTTAGAATTTAATTCTTTTTGTACTGTTTTCTCAAAATAAAAAAAAAAACACTATATAAAAATATATGTTCTGCAGGTCCTCGATGAAATGAAGGAAAATATAAACTCTGAGGCTCTACTTTTAAAAGCAGAAGCATTGTATCATCTAGGTCTAAATAAAAAAAAAACATTTATTCTCATGAAGCCTGCATTCAAATTATTGTTTTATAATTACAGAGTTACTGATTCCTAACATTTTCACATTTCACATTTCCATGGTTTCAACATATTTTTGTTTGATAAATATTATATAATTAATCTTTTTAAGGCATCTTTGAGTATGCATTGCTCTTCTTCAATCGGTATGTTACTAGATCTAAACATATAATTAAAAATTTAAAATTGGAAACATTTATTTCTTAGAGCTTTGCAGCGAACAAGACTTGAATCAAAAGCAATTAAGATGGGAATTGATAGGTTTGTTTTTGTTCTTTTCAGATTTTTTGTCTCAACTTGTCACTTTTTTTATAATTAATTGTAGAATTTGTATATGTTTCTTCATAATAAAGACAAGATACACTGATTGATTACAATTCATGATTTTTAAAATGTTTACTGTTTAGGACACAGGAAGTGATTTTGGAAACTTTAGGAATATCATATTTTATTAATTTGGTTGGTATGATTAAAGTTTGGCAATTTAATAAACTTTTCCTAATTTATCGAATGATAAATTCTTTGTAGAACAAACTCAGCTGGAGCGATTGAATGAGCGGTTGAGATCTAGCCTAGACTCTACGCAGTCTAGAGTAAGAAATGCAACTTTTTTTCTTCTTAAATTTAAGATTTGTTTAACCGCTAAATTCGTACTTTTTTCGTTTACATTTTTATCTACTTTTTAAGACTTTTTTATTAGTTCAACAAAGATTTTTTTAAAAATACTGCTGATTTTAATTAGTTTGTTAGCATTCAACTCCTCTTTTCTTTTTTTCAGCAACTTTTTCTTTTAACCGCTGGGTTTAAGATGTTCAACAAATTGTTGCTTTCGATCAATGGAAAAAAGTTTTTCTGAAAATGCTGCTGGGGTTTAAGATTTGAAATAATTTTTTTCAGCAACTTTTTTTCAATGGAAAAAAAATTTAAAATACTGCTGGGTTCCAGATTTTTCAGAAACTTTTTAGCTTTCAGTTTAAGATGTTCAGCAAATATTTGCTTTCAATCAATCAAAATTTTTTTTTTAACATAAGATTTTTTTAAGATTTGAAATATTTTTTTTCTTTCAACAGCTGGGTTTAAGATTTTTCAGCAACTTTTAAGCTTTCAACCGGTGGTTTTAAGTATTTTCAGCAACTTATTTTTTTTCAATCGCTGGGTTTAAGTTATTTCAGCACCTTTTTTTTTCTTCCAACTGCTGGGCTCAAGTTTTTTCAGCACTTTTTTCTTTCAACCACTGGTTTCAAGTTTTTTCATCAATTTTTTTTCTTTCAACCGCTAGGTTTAAGATTTTTGGCAACTTTTTAGCTTTCAACCGCTGGTTTTATTTTTTTAGCAACTTTTTCTTTCAACCGCTAGGTTTAAGATTTTTTGGCAACTTTTTAGCTTTCAACCGCTGGTTTTATTTTTCTTTCAATGTTCAACAAACTTTTGCTTTCAATCAATGAAAATAGTTTTTATTAAAATACTGCTGGGTTTATGATTTGAAATATTTTTTCTTTTAACTACTGGGTTTAAGATTTTTTTGCAACTTTTCAGCTAACAACTGCTGATTTTATGTTTTTTCAGCAACTTTTTTTTGCTTTCAGCAACTTTTTTTTGAACAGCTGGGTTTATGTTTTCTCAGCCACTTTTTTTCTTTCATCTGCTAGATTTAAGATTTTATGCCAACTTTTTGGCTGTCAACTTGTTATGGTTTTAGGTTTTTTCAGCAACTTTTTTTTTCAATCGCTGGTTTTAAGTTTTTTTCAGCAACTTTTTTCTTTCAACCACTGGGTTTAAGATGTTCAACAAATTTTTGCTTTCAATCAATGGGAAAAAGTTTTTCTTAAAATATTGCTGGGTTTAAGATTTTCAACAAATTTTTGCTTGCAATCAATGGAACAAAGTTTTTCTTAAAATACAGCTGGGTTTAAGATTTGAAATATTTTATTTGCTTTCAACCGCTGGTTTTAAGTTTAAGTTTAAAATCGCAGTTTGAAATTTTCAACAAATTTTTGCTTTTAACCACTGAAAAATAATTTTTCTTGGAAAACTTTTGGCTTTAAGCTGCTGGGTTTATGTTTTTTCATCAACATATTTTCTTTTAACCGCTGGGTTTAAGATTTCAACAAATGTTTGGTTTCAACCAAGGAAAATAAATTTTCTTGAAAACTTTTTTATTTTAAGTGGTGGGTTTTAGATTTTTTGCTTTCAACCACTGAAAAATTAAACTACTGGGTTGAACAAGCTTAATCTTTCTTCTATTTTTTTTCGATTACCTAGCTAGTTAATCACCCAGCAAAGCATAAAATAGGAAACTGTTCTCTGTTTTCCTTTTATTAAACGCCTCTTGAAAGTTTTTAATAAATGAAGATCAATGGATCTTAAACCCAGCACTTAAAAGAAAAATGTTTTTCAAGAAAAATTATTTTTCCTTGGTCAACCAAACATTTGTTGAAATCTTAAACCCAGCAGTTGAAAGAAATAAAGTTGCTGAAAAATCATAAACCTAGCAGTTGAAAGCAAAAAGTTTTAAGAAAAATTATTTTTCAGGTTTTGAAAGCAAAAATTTATTGAAAATTTCAAACTTAAAACTTAAACTTAAACTTAAAACCAGCGGTTGAAAGCAAATAAATTATTTCAACTCTTAAAAACAGCAGTATGTTAAAAAACTTTGTTCCATTGATTGCAAGCAAAAATTTGTTGAAGATCTTAAACCCAGCAGTTGAACGGAAAAAGTTGCCGAAAATTCTTGAACCTAGGGGTTGAAAGAAAAAAAGTTGCTGAAAAAACTTAAAACCAGCTCAAAAATTGTTGAAAAATCTTAAACACCAGTGGTTGAAAGAAAAAATATTTCAAATTTTAAACCCAGCAGTATTTTAAGAAAAACTTCGGACATTGATTGAAAGCAAAAATTTGTTCAACATCTTAAACCAAGCGGTTGAAAAAAAAAGTTGCTGCTTGAAAAACATAATAAAACCAGCGGTTGAAAGCAAAAAAATTGCCGAAAAATCTTAAACCCAGCAGTCGAAAAAAATAGTTGCTAAAAAAAGATAACCAGCGGTTGAAAGCTAAAAAGTTGCTGAAAAATCTTGAAAATATTTTCAAACCCAGCAGTATTTTAAGAAAAATTTTGTTCCATTGAATGAAAGCAAAAATTTGTTGAACATCTTAAACCCATTGGTTGAAAGAAATAAAGCTGCTGAAAAAAAAACCAGCGGTTTAAAGCTAAAAAGTTGCCAAAAAATCTTAAACCAAGAGGTTGAAAGAAAAAAAAATTTGCTGAAAAACTTAAGCCCAGTAGTTGAAAGAAAAAAAGTTGATGAAAAAACTTAAACCAGAAGTTGAAAGCAAACAAATTATTTCAAACTTTAAATCCAGCAGTATTTTAAGAAAAACTTTGTTCCATTGATTGAAAGCAAAAAAGTTGATAAAAACCTGAAACTCAGCGGTTGTTAGCAAAAATCTTTATTATCTCAGAGGTTTAACTAATAAAAAAGTTTCAAAAAGTAAATAAAAATGAAGACGGAAAAGTACGAATTTAGCGGTTGAACAAATCTTAAATTTGAGAAAAAAAATTGTATTTCTTATTCTAGATTGCGTCTAGACTAGATCTCAAACGCTCATTCAACCGTTCTCGCAGATTTTTTTTCTACAAAGTATATATCATTCTAATTGATCCCAAATTTGAAATACCCTTATGTCTAACTAACTAACACTGTTAACTCAACTTATATATGACAATTCAAAGTTTGTGACACTTCAGCAAACTTACTCAAAGAAAGTGACCGGCAATGTATGGTAGTTGAACTGAGAGTATAGTATTGTGGAGATTTTTTTAGGATTCATTTGATGAATGATGATGTATAATTACTGAGTTTGAGCGCAAAGTCGATGTTCAAAATCATCCATTTGAAGGGTTACAGTTTGAGAATTATTATTTTTAAATCATTAAATAACGACAAAAAAAATGTTTCAAAAATTCTACAGTAAACTAATTAGATGTTTAGGAACATATTTATCAACAGAAATGTGTTAATAAATCAATGTTTGAATCAATTATTTCTTCTTCATCATTATATTGAATTTCTTATTCTTTACAAATTTGTTCACAGATTTCTACAAGTTCTTCAAATGTCGACTTATCAATAAAAATTCCAGAAAATCTACAGAAAATTTTTGTGAACAATGAGAGATTACTGAAACTAATAACTGAATAAGATTACTTATTTTAGATGATAGGATTTAATATATTTGCTTAACCTGTTTCTGAAGAACTAATTAGTTTGCTGTAGAATTTGTGTTACATTTTTTGTTGTTATTTAATAAATTTTAAAAAAATCTATTCTCACCTAGTCAGACTGAGTTGGCCTTCAAGCGGGACCTAGGCGCCTGTTGCCTTGAAAAATCCTTCGAATTTGCAAAAAATTATCATATTTCAGTAACATAAGAAAATAACATTAAGATATTTATGAATTCAGCATGACTTCCGGCCCCCCGTTCCTTCTGCAGCCTGTTTCCCCCAACAACTTTTGCAAGGCTTCTTGAATACTATCCTCAGTTTTACAATTAAGATAATATTTTATAACCCATTTCTCAACCATCCCTTTCTTAGGCGAAAAATTTTACCAACCCCCACATACATATGTCTCCAAGAAGTCTGCAAGCTGTCATTTATAGCCATAGAGAATAGAATATATAGAGAGGAATTAAAAGAATCTCTTGGTATGAATTTTTTCAGTCCCTTTCAGTCTGAAAGGGAGTTCAAAGTGTACAAATCATGTAAATGTTCACAAATTATGTGCAGTAGAATACATTAATACAGTATGTTCCCTAGCTATTATTCATTTCAATTTCGAATTTTTTAAACTGTTAAATAAACTTTATAATGAATTAGATTAATAAAAACATCATTTGAATTATATAGTTATAACGAAAAATCATCGTTTGTAAAGTGAAAGGCATAAAGTCTATGTGAAATGATCATTGGTCAATTATGAAACCAGCCTATTTCATAATTTGGCTTTCTTTTCACAATAATTTTAGATTTTCTATAAAATGATATTCCCGGGCCCAACAGGTTATATAGCATAAATATGTGAAGTACACCTGCAGTATGGAAACAGTACAACAAAATGGCCGTTTTACAATTTCTTCTAGTAAATTCCTCTCTATATATTCTATTCTCTATGTATATAGCTGTCTTTATTAGAGGACTTATTAAATCCTCCTGCGCCTTCATTTTTCATTGATTCATTCATTGATAATAATAATAATAATAATAATAATAATAATAATAATATTAATAATTAAAATAATAATTTTAAGCAGCTATAAAAACAGCTACCGGCATCAGATTACACTTATAGAAAGTTAGACGGATAGAGAGCAACATATGGACCTGTGGCTAGATGCATACCCATTAAAAATATGAAACGGCAAATATTGAGGAACGCCTTCACCCAGGCCTTACTGGTCTATTCAAGGCCTCCTCTGTCTCTGTTATACCCTGCCTTCAGGGCTCCAAAACCCTATGCCTTAAAGCCAAATCAAGGCGTCCTACCGATGCCTTCGGTAGGACAGGCAAAACGTAACCACCCAAATGGATGACTATGAAAGTCGACTTTGCGCCCAAACTCAGTAATTATACATCATTAAAACGTTTTATTTGTTTCAAATAAATTCTAAAAAAATTCTCCACAATACTACATTCTCAGTTCAATTACCATACATTGCCGGTCACTTCCTTTAACTCATCTAAACATAACATTACACTTCATATACAAGGAAAATAATAAGTTGTTAATCTTTGTCAAAGGTGAAAAAACATAATCATGAAAATATATGCGTATAGGGTGGTCTCCAAAAAATACAAATGTTTTGTTCAGGTACATTGTTTAAAACAAAACAAATATATATATATTTATAATATCTTTACTTTGTAATTATAGAAACGTTGGAATGCTTATCTCAGTAGATGCACAGGTGAAGAAGTCCAAGAATCTTTTTGTAAAAAACGCTACTTGAGAATAAAGTAACTGATATCTTTTGATGTCTTAAAATCAAGATATGTTCCTATAATTGTTGATATAGGGTCAAGTTCTTGAATTTAATATCTTGCACGGTATGTGTAATGTTAAGTTTTTTGTTTTAAAATGCAGCATTTTATATTTTGATTTGCATGGTGTAGTTTTTTTTGTACTGAGCTGGGTTTTGACTGTAAGATTTAAACTCTTTAAAAAAGAAAACTTTGCAGATTTCACTATACTTAATTGTGAATTTTATGTATAAATATATAGAGATCATTAGGAATAGGGTTAAATTTTATAATATTGTTAGATTTTATTTTGCGCAGCTGGCATCTTATTCGAAATTTTTGACCCAATATCTAGATTATTATCATTGATAATTAATTTATTTGTAGGCTGAAAGAAAGCTTCCGCACAGTTTACTAAAGGAAAATGCCGAAGACCTTAGATTTTTGGAAAAGCTCAATAGCCAGCATGAAAAACTCAGGTAAACGTTATCTTTGGCTTTCAAATAATGTGAAATAGCAATACAATCTAAAATAAAATTAAAGTATTTACTGCTATATTTAGGATAATTTCACTAAACTATCAAAAATGAGTCAGTAATGAATGGGTCCTGCATTCGACAAAAAAAAGGCTTACATAAATGTCACAAGCATACCTACATACATACAATTAGTAGTAAAGAAAATTGGCAAAATTGTAAATAGAAAATTCGCAATTTTCAGTTCCATGGGCTAATTTTTAAGGAAAAGTTATTTAAATTATATAGTTCCTTTCTTCTTAGTATATTATAAAGTATTAAATATACTCTGTTCAGTCGAAACCTTAAGAACCATTGAAAAACAATTTTGCCGTAAAAATTATACCAGAACTGAAAATTGCGAATTTTCTAATTACAATTTTGCAAATTTTCTGTGATTCTGTGATTCAATCTTTATAAAATTTTAGATTTCGATAGAAACAATTTATTTACACATTTTTGTTTTTCTGAACTTTTGATTTTGAGAGTATAAAAGGTTCGCGGATTTTTTTTTCGGGCCATTGAAGTACCAAAAAAAATTACAAATTTTCAAAAAATATTGAAAAAACACCATACTGGAGAGTTGCACAAAAAAGGTACAATTTTGCACCAGGCGCCGCAAATCACACTTTTTTTGACTCACCCAGTATTGTTTTTTTTTAGTCCTAATATGTGTTCCACTGTTAGTGAAGTATTGGATTATCTAAACAACCGTAAAACTTTCTGGGATCAGCATGGGCCAAAAGAAAAAAGGAAGAAAGAAGAAGTCCAAATTTACCAAGTTGCTTGTTCTGACAATTCTAAATTTTAAATCATGTTACCAATATCAATTCACTTAATGCACTTAAACTTAATTTGATTAATTACAATATCATTTCTTTGTATCGAATTATAAAATTTTATTTGCCCTTTAATTTAATTCATTTTTTTCAAACTCTGTATATTTCTAAAATTAAATGGCTGAAAAAATATATTATTTATTAATTATCTATATAATAGTTCTCTTCGCTCATGAATATATTTGTATATTTATATGGTAAATATAGCGGGCCAAACGGCCGGACCGAATGGGCTGACATTTTTTTTAGGGAACCCGGGGAGTAACATAGCTGCTAAAATAGTTTCGACATTTTTTTTAAAATCTAAATTTTTTTTAAATCAAAATATTTTTTTCCAACTTCAAAATAAATTTATATGGGCAACGCTGGGCAATCCAGCTAGTTTAACATATCTAATCTAATTTTATCTAAATTATGCTATCATGCATGACTTCGTACTCATAATATTAACCTATTCTTTGCTGGAGGAACAACAAGGCAAGAAATAAAGTCATACTGAGCCGTTGCTGAGGGGAGGCACACGGGTGCGTTCGCCCCCACCCCTGTGTTCCTACTCTCCTCCCCTGTACACAATTCATTGTCAAATTTGAGTTTTAATTTGAGCTAACCAATTATCTGTAGATAAACTGCACTTGAAACTTTTGGGTAAAAAAACAAGAATATTTCCATAATATTTTATCAAACAATGAAGATTAAAGGGAACTGTAATTAGTTGATAATACTAATGTAAATAAAAGAATCACTTAAGAATCAGTTATTGTAGAGAAATTTATTGACAAACGTGGATTTTACTTATATTTTACAAGAGAGCTTTTTTATTACTAATGTAGAAGTTATGGTCAAACATAGATAGCTTCTGTATCACCAAGAATTGTACAGTCCGCGAACTCATACTTCTAGGGGTCAAAGAGTACTTTAATGATAAGCGGGGTGGTTTGGTGTTTTAATGGATTTCATAATATAGTGTAAAATAACTCCGGGAATGAAACTATTTGAACAACATTATTTCACTGAGAAATATTTCATATTGACGAGAACTGAAGAAGGACATGAGAAGGACTAAACTAACTTAAATTTCTCTCTACAGAACTCATGTACACCACAAGTACTCAATGACATAAGAACAGCCAATGTTCACAACCGACCTAGGTAATCTATATAATAGGAATATCTTTAAAACATCTCTGTACATTTATATCTTTCAAGATGAAAAATGTCGTCTTATGCGCAATCTATCTTTATCTATGGATTTCACTGGTTACGATTTACACTTGGTTCTATTTAATGAGGCTTTGGAACAAATGTAGCCCAGATCTTTGCGTTTTTAAATCTTGCTTTACAACTTTAACTACAATGTAAAGTTTAAAAAAATTAGAAATCCTAATAATATTTTTTTTTACGGGGTGAGTAAAAAGCAGGATTATCAATGTTCTGGATACCATTTTCCAAATTTATGTATTTTTCGGATTTTGGCGTACAAAAATAAAATGTGAAAAAAATTCCAAAATATTTTTGGAACATTTAAAAAAAATCCTAGAGGACAATGTTTTTGAAAATGTAATTTTAAAAAAGTGATTAGAAAATTGTTTATTTTATTGTGTTCCAAAATTTCATAAAAGTTCATAAAAATTGATTGAGATATAGCAAAAAATGCATAATTATTAAGAGTGGAAATCTGCAGTAAATGTTATCAAATTATAACAAACTATGACAAATCATTATGGCTTGCATTTTTTTCTTTTTAATTCAATTTTTGACAAATTTTTTATGAAAATCAATAAAGTAAACATTTTCAAAACAACTTTTTAAAAAAATTATTTTTCGAAAAAAATTTTGCTTTGTGGATTCTTTTTTTCGTTTTTGATTTAATTCATCACATTTTATTGTTTAATGCCTTAAATCTGAACAAAACAAAATTTTGTCCAAAACATCGATAACCGCGGTATTTTTTATTCATCCTGTATAACTATATATATATATGTAACAAAAAACAAACGAAAATAATTAGCAATAAGTTTCAAAGGTAGAGAATCCAGTTTATTTAATTCGATAAAGGTTTTGAGTAGAAAACTATTTTTGAGACATTCTTTGAATATAAATTAGTCAATTTAAAGAATTTATTTCATTAAATTACATAATAGAACATGGTAGACTGCGATATTTTTCCTAAACAAATATAAGAAAATAATTACTTATTTTAAAAATGAAAAAAATATGAAAGAAAAACCTGTATGATGTTGGAAATTATGTCAGGTGCAGACGGATCACACAGTTTGTTTACTTCGTGTGAAAATCCCTAGAAATACCAAAATATTTACATACTTAATTTGTTAATAAAATAAATTTTAACATTTTTCGATTCTTTTTTCAAAAGACGAATGTTTACATTGTGTACCACAAACACCTTTTGATCTTAAGTGTTCTGATCTGAATAAATTCCAATCTAGAAGAATTATAATTGGATTTTAACAAAGTTTTAGCGGTCTAATTTTTTTTAAAATATAGAATTTTTTAATCGAGATTTTCTTTTTTATGAAAAGTCATTAAAGTAATATTTTTGGAAAATCGCAGACACAATGTAAAAAATTCCCCTTTAAATGCTTTTTACTTCTATAGTCGGAGCCCTTTTCCTCCATCCTAGTGCCTCATTACACTGCAGTTCATATTCCATCTAAGACAATATTTTTAATAATGTGTTAATTAATTCTATTAATTCTGATAATTTAATTTGACAACAGAATTTTTCATTTATAATCTAGACATGAACCCAGAAGTTCTTATATTCATAATAAAGTTTTTTATTTGTCCGAGGAAACCTCCAAGATTTTCTCTTTTTGATTATCGTTTTAGGAAATAATTTATGAAATGTCGTCTTGACAAATTTGTAATGGGTTTTTACTATTTTATAAGTACAGGGTGTCCCACATCAAATTAGACCGAATCAATAGGTCTAAATTACGATTTGGGAGACAAATCAAAAAAGAAGAATTAATCATTTTGAAAAATTTGATAAGGCTAATTGAATTTTTTTTTGGCAGTAAATGCTAGATTTTTCGAGTATTATGTGCGTATTTTGGCGTTAAAGATTGTAGATAATCTAATATGATATGGGACGCTCTGTAAATCTGAGTAATTGAAGAAAAAAACAGCCATGCATGTAAAAAACTAAATATTTGTGAGAAATTTAAGAATACGACATTTTAAAATTATTTCCATGTCCCTTTATATTTTATCTTGAATGCTTGTAAACAAACTTTCTATGTAACAAAAACTTAAAACTTAGAGAGTTGTAGCCTAATTTGGCTCTTAACAATTTTCATCAATAAATCTCCTAATTAATGAAATAATGACCATTTTGAGAAAGTGTTCTATTTCTACTTACGATACAATCTGGACAGCAGCAAATCTCTTCTTTGTCCGGGGAAGCAAGTAAATAGTTTGATTCATCCTAGACAATAGTTTGATTCATCCTAGACAATAGTTTGATTCATCCTAGACAATAGTTTGATTCATCCTAGACAATTTTAAGGAAAATTAGATTCAAGTAATAAATTATAAACGATAATCAGACCTTTTTAAGCAAACAAAATACATAATGAATATAATTGATAATAATTCTATGCATTTTAATAGGTTTTTTGAAGCATTTTAAACGTCTAAAAGTATCAAAGAAGTACTTATCAACTTTAAAACATTAAAAAAAAACTTATGACAAAGACACAAAGACAATTATTAAGAACAAACATTTTTTTATATTTTAAGTTTAAGTTTAAAGTTAGCCTCTAAATTTCGTCAAAAGCCCCTTTTAGAGATTTGTTCTTTTTAAACCGATCCTAACATGTTTAGGCTCACCTGAAGTTTTTTAATATACATTTTCCACGCCTCTTCTCTTTAATAAAGATTGTTTATTAGAAATTAGTAAAATTAAACAATTACATATTATAACAACCGGAAATATACAGTGAAACCCTTAATAATGAATACATCGAAAGAATTCAACAAATGTCGTATTCTTCACTTTCTGATAATGGAATGTTGCAGATATTTAGTTTTCTTAATTAAATGATTATATGAAACTCTTTAAAACTGTTCCTGCTTATTTATGGTTATTTATTTATTCTCGCAAATACTGAAATTTACGTAATTTAGAATAAAACTCATTAAAAAATTGTCAAGACGACATTTGATAAATTCTTCCGATGTATTCGTTATTAAGGGTTTCACTGTATGAAAATGTTATAGTGCTGAAACTAAATTTGTATTTACATGAATTGGATTTAGGCCCTCTTCTAGAAACAATTTGACCGTTTAAATGTTGTTTTTTAATCGGCCACTTTTCTTCCTCCTTGTAAAACTTAAAATTTTGCGGAATTTCTGTAAAAGAGTCAACAAATTATTTGGCCGGTTTCGTTTCTTTAACTTTAAATTTGCAATAAAAAAAATTGAAGATTAAAAAGCTACACAAAATAAACAATTGATATTATAATATTTAGATATTCCTGCTTATCATTTCAGGCCCCTGTCCTCCTCCCCATATTATGGAAAACATTCCCAACGTCTGAAAAAGGTCAAATATAAACTTGATAAGGGCCTGCAAAATTTAAAGATACTGCTAATTCTAACCTGCTGAAAGGATACTGCTAATGCTAACCTGCTGAAAGGATACTGCTAATGCTAACAGATCAGAACATTTCGAAAGTAAACTTCTATATTTTACTTAGTTTCCTCGGCATAAATTTGAGACCATCCATTAAGGGTAGAAGATTCGTCAATGGAACTGGTTCTAAATCTGTTTCTTATTTCAGACGAATCATCTTGCAAAGCCTTAAACATTTGTAAGTGAATCATTTTTTTGTAGTAGATTTAAATCTGATTTTCAAATATACCTCCTCTAGTTTAGTCTCATCAATAATATCGAGCTGAATATTTTCTTGAATTTCTTCCAATAATTCTCTGCAGTCTTCGTTAGCGTTCATATTTATGAAGACCTGAAACAGAAATATAGAAATTAAGTTTTTCATAATGAACATGTTTTTAAAAAAATTAGATTTATAAGGCTAAAAATTTGATGAAAATCTAAACCCTCTAAGATCTTTTAAGTGTCTATTGAAAGCCAAAAAGAATAAAAAACAAAGACGAACAATATTTCAATGATAAGATCGATAGCAATATGTTTCTTCCTAAAAAATAGTTCTGTAACGTATTTTTGATGTAGACAATCCGCTTCATTATCTGCCATATTAAACCGAGTTTTTCTTCTGCTTTGTCAATAACTCACATTTAGTTTTATTGCATTTTATCAGTATATTATTCTTTCCCAATTTCGAATATAAAAACATTTCGGATTTACAGATTCGAAGTTTAAATACTTGTATTTCTTCTCTAGTCATTTTATCTGAATTAGAATCAATTGCATCTGCAAATTCAATTTAAAGACTTTGTGTTTTTTATGATTATTATTTAACCTATTTTGTTTTAATTCAATAAGAGCACGCATAGTTTCTTAGGTTGTGATATGAGCAAGGAGGCTGGATTGCCACTGGGGTCAGAAATGGAGGTTGTACATACACCGAATACACCCGGCCTCAACCACTCACACATTGTAATTATAAAAAGTTGTGTTAAAAATCTCTGTTTTAATTTTATCTCACATACAAATCTATTTTGGACGATTTTGTATCTAACAATCAATAGTATCAATAGTATCAGGATACGTTCAATGCTTCGCGCAAATATGAGGTATGCAAACATTTTACTTCGTTTCAAGTTCATTTAAATTATTTCTGACTAATAGAATATTTTTTAATTACGCTTTAGATTTTCTTCTGCATAACTTTACCGTATACAATATTGTGAATTATTTTACAGTACGTGTCCAACATTTTTTAATATGTTGTAAGGAATATTCACACTGTTTTGATATTAGGTTACTATAATGCTGTCAGTGTCCAATTGATTTTTCATTGAAATAAATCATAATTTGTAGTTTCTGAAATTTGTTTTAACTTTAAAGGGAAAATAACCAATATACAAACACACATTGCATGTATTCAGTGTACACGCTTTTTTTGAGCAATAAAATTATTAATAAAAGTATTATTTTCTGAAAATCCAAGTTTTAGGGCATTTTCACGATTACTTCTCTTTTTCTTTACGAAATCTTTCATATAATAAAAAATCTTCGTTCAAATAAATTTCATGATCCTGATCAAAGTACCTGGTCAAACGGAATATTCTGAAGAAAAAAATAATCGATATTCATTTCTAAGTGTAGGCCAATATTCATATCAGATTTGTATAGGTTTTACATAAATCAGTACAGATATCAGTATAGAGCTTTAAAGTACATCTTAAATTAGGACTACAGTACTCAGAAGTACATCTTAAATTAAGACTACAGTACTCAGAAGTACATCTTTAACGAACCGACGAATTTTAAAACCTACTACTTCGGGTTTTTTTTTAATTTAGAAAAACAATTCTTTTTAGAAACGATTGTTTGATTTTCAATTATTTCTTTGTTAACGAAACGGTGAGTTTGCCTTTAAGAAAAGTATAATCCGCCTCTTTAACTGCCCTAACTACCTCATACACTCGTTCCACAATACAACAATAAATACACATAATTTGATTATATTTATTATTTGTATAGAGAAACTGGATATTCAATATTTCACCAGTTTACAATATTCTATTTGAACTTTTGAATGAAGAACTCAGACACTGTATGCATCACATGCTGAACAAAGTTAAACAAACAATAACAAATGAATTTTATCTGCCTTAGGTAATAAACGCTTTTAGAATTGAAATCAAAATATGATAAAAGTAAAAATTGTTTAAATTTTATATGATGAAAAACTGATAAAAATTGATACAAATTTTGAATACTCACTTATGATGAGTGCAAATACACGTTTCTGTTTATAAAAATTGTTTTTTTTAGTAATTAGTAGAAGCTTAAGAGAAATTAAAATTTTAAATGACAAAATGGCCTAAATCGAATTCTACAGTTTAAATCAAAACGGGGTTTTTATTGTTTTTGGAAAAAAAGACAATTATCTTTTTATGAAGATAAATGAGTTGAGTCTTTGACACAAAGTTTGATTTTAAAATCCCTAAATCTTTGCAACCCAGTGTCGTAGACCTTAAATATTTCAAACTATTAGTTCTGTTATATCAAATAGTAAACGTTTGAAATATCAAATGCTAACAAAATCAGGTTGCAAAGATATAGGGATTAGAAAATTAGAGTTTGTGGATTTGTCCAGTTAGCATAATAGATATCCAAAGTTGCTTCATAACATGAATATTTAATACACATAAGTCTTCCTAGTCCACAGTTTTATGGGACCCACTGTAGGATTTCTTACACTTTTTGCTTTACGTTTTACCAAATCTATAAAACCAAAGTTTGTTTTTATTTTGCCTCTAGATAAACTCCAATTCCATGATCCTGATCAGGATATGATACCTGGTCGAACAGAATATTCTGAAATACAAATGTTTTTCGATATTTAATCTTAAAATAAAAAAAAAAGATTTAGGCCAATTTTTATATCAAAGGAATTGAGTTTTTGTGTCACAAACTTTTATTTTCTAATCCCTATATTTTTTAAACTTAATGGTATAAACCTTTGATATTTCAAACTTAGATTATTTGATCTAACAGAATTCATAGTGTGAAATATCTCAGGTCTACTATATTGGATTGCAAAGATATTGGGATTATTAAATCAGAGTTTGTGGCTGAGACTCAACTCCTTTGTTCGGGCTTTACATAAATCAGTATGGATAAAGCCAGTTCCCCTGTTCAATTTTTTTTACTTTTTTAACATGCCCTTCACTTTAAGCTCAACACGGGGCTTTTATACCTTCTGCCTGAGTCTTATGGGATACTGACTAAATACCTTTACCAGACTTAATCTATATTTAGACGTACTTCCAGTCAATAGTTTTAGACATTTTATAACTCATTAGAAAGCCTTTAACAAAAAGAAGAAATTTTTCATATATTTTTACACAGATACCTTTAAAGGGAATTTGCACATTTTCGGTTTTTGAAAATTATTTTTGCATATTTGAATTCGTCGTGCCAAGGCTTTTCAAAAATGTATAATTTATCATACTTCGCGCACTTTTTGTTTTTTCACATTTTTTGCTCAAAAACTTTTTCTTCAAATTATTAAAGTAGAGCCTAAGGACTTTCCTGAAGTGTATCAAATGTTAAAGATTTGTATCACAAAAAGGAAATAAAGGGGGGGGGGGCCCCCGGTCCCCCCCCCCCCCGACTTATTTTTAAGGCTTTGATCTTATTTTGTCGTACCTGTTTTTCTAGTTCTTGAACAATAAACATTGATTGCTGAAAATGCACATTATCATCCTCAGTGCCGTGGAGAACCAAATATGACTTGTTTCTAAAAACCAAAGGTTTCAATAACAATTAGTGCTTCTCCATTTGTATTTGTTTCACAATTTCTTTTTTCTACTTATAAGATATATGTAAACATCTATCTCAAGGAAACCAAGTTTTACGTGAAAACAGGCTAAAATTGGATACGCAACAGGCCACAGATGTTAAAAATGTTTTAAAGGAATTGAGTCTTTGTCACAAACTCTGAAATTCTAATTTCTATACCTCTGCAACCCAATGTCGTAGACCTTAGATATTTCAAACTATGAATTCTGTTGCATCAAATTATCTTAGTTTGAAATATCAAAAGTCTACAACATCAGGTTCCATAGATATAGGGATTTGAAAATTTGAGTTTGTGGCAAAAACTCAATTCCTTTTGTACATTTTCGGATAAATCTTAAGATTTAGATCAGTGATATGATGCCATTTTCGAATTTTGAATTGACCAATATTTGCAAGCAATTAAAAAAGATGTGGCTTTGAAATAACCATAAAGAACTCAACTCAAGGGACATGTTTTAGATGTTCATAGGCGGTTTTAGGGGGGTGGGTAGCAGTCCCCCTGGATTTTTACAAAGTCTTTACTCCAAAGACTTTTGACCTGTAACAGGTTATCTATGACCACCGACAGGTTTGTCAAGCTGGAAAGAATGGTGATACACCCAAAGTGGATTGTCTCAATTTCGGACAACAGTGTTTTAAATGCCCTTATTTCAAGCAGCTCAAGAAATCTAAATTATCGCAGATAGGAAGGATGTTTTTTTTTAACAAAAATGCCTTTTTTTACTTTTAGCCTTTTGATGGCATACTTCTATTTTTGACTCTAAAAATAAACATAAAATTTAGCATGATTTAAGAAACATGATTTACTAAAAGATCAATAATAATAGCAGAAATTATTCATTAGAATAATAATAATAATAATGTCATTGTATAAAGTTCAATCCATAATATTTTTTTATATCGTTATGATAAATAAATGGATTATTAAGACATTTGGTTACCCTGTACTTAAAGGTAAAAGAAACTATTAGTAGGATAAAGAACTGTTTAGCCAATTTGTTTTAATGGAATATAAGGGAGATACAAACGACGCGGCCCGCCCTACCATATGATTATACATGCTTTGCAGAAGGGTACTCCATTTGTAAAATAGTTTTTAAGGTCCTCTTTTAATTTTTTAATAGTGTTTTTTTACTTTACCATATTAAATAAAACCAATTTTTTATGTTACAAAAACTACGCTTATTGCTGATATTTTTGCATCCCAATAACATGTATTTGTTTTCATTATTCAGCCTATTTTTTCTCTGTATAAGTTATACAATAACCTATTCTAAATACATGAAGTACCGTCTGCAAAGGATGTATAATCATATGGAAGGGCGGGCCGCGTCTGTCTCCCTTATATTCCATGCTCTTTGGTTTGCGTTTTCTATTTTCTTTGATTCACATAAAATCATGTACATTTTAAAACTATAAAGTACTTTTTTAGCTACATTCTTTAAGAAGTAATTTGAAAAATTCTCTTAGATTTTTGCGTAAGAACTCACAAGCATTAAAGCACGCTGGATTAGCTGTTCTAAAACGTGACAAACGAATCTGACCAACTTAAAGTTTATCAGATTCAGATGTACTGAAAATGCACAAAATAATAATAATGCATCTTTTGAATTATACACTAAAGCTATTTTGTTGGTGCGTACCATAAGTAAAATTTCAAAGAATCAAATATGTAATTAAACAATGAAAAATACGCAATTCCATATATCTACAGACATCTTTACAGACGTTATTTTTAAAAGCAAAGTAAACTTTTTTTTACATTGTATTAAAATTATCTTAAGTTAACAGTTTTAGAAGATTATAAGTTTCACCTGAGGTTTTCAAGTTTCCAAAGCGGAGTGCTTTTATTGTACCCCTCATAGTTATCCTGTGGAGTCGACATATATCTGATAAAAACTGAATCTTTAAAAACTTTTGTACTTAAAGGTATTTACCTTTCTGT
Source organism: Eurytemora carolleeae (assembly GCF_000591075.1). Classification (NCBI taxonomy): domain Eukaryota; kingdom Metazoa; phylum Arthropoda; class Copepoda; order Calanoida; family Temoridae; genus Eurytemora; species Eurytemora carolleeae. Next base: position 874,738 of record NW_019397377.1, read on the forward strand.
GTAGATTGAATCATAAAGTTCCCACATCGACACAGGAGCAACACTAACACCACAGGAAAATACACCATTGGAGTCCCTTTAAAAGTAATTGGTTTGGTGAATAAAACTCAGATCATCAAAATTTGAAAAATGTAAATGGTGCCACTGGCAAATGGCAATCAAAGGCCGTTCCTTTACGATTTTATTTACCCCCGCTCCCTGTCTGAATTCTTTTGTTTAGTATTGTCTCATATGTCCCTTTCTCTCATGTCCCTTTCTCTCCGTACAAATTAACGTAGCTATGATTTTTTTAAAGGTTTAAGAAAGGTAAAATCAGTTTTAGTATTAACTTGTTATTCCACAACGTATTACTTATTTTCCTAGCAAGAACCGACAGGCTAAAATATCCTCCAAAACTCCATCCATAAACTCCAGTTCTTTTAGAATCTATAATCTTATACTGGGTCTGTAACCGTTTTACAATACTAATGATTTCATCCACTTCTTTGGTTCCCAGATTTCTATAGTTTGACATCATGAAAGTGGCACCAGCATTTCCTGATCCTCTAAATTAAATATTTATTTCCTAGCAAACAATACGTGTTATTTTGAGCAAGAAGTGTATATGATTGAATTCTGAAAATTCAAAATTAAGATTATATTATCGAGAAAAAAACTACTGGTGCTTTAAGATTCTAAGTTATCGTAAAAATTTAAATTTGAAATGTCAAAACTTGAAAAAAAAATCCAGATGTAGCTCTTAGTAAGCTTTAAAGAAGTCTGAGGCCGAATTTAAGGAATGTGAGCCGCGGCTTACATTTCAGCCTCGGCTCAAATATGGTTGGTTCCACTTAAAATTGTATTCAATTTTTCAAGATTTAAGCCGGCGCGGCGCTCAATTGATACCGGTTTTTGGGGGATTTGAGACGTGGCTTAAATTCATTAAATTTGGACACTGAATGCTTAAAAACTTCTTAAACTAGCCATTGCCAATTTGGTATAGATATTTTTATTTGCCTGTTTAACAAGAAAAAAAGCCGCAAAGATTGGTACTAATTCAGTTACACCATTTTTGGTAATGTTTTTGGTGATTGATAAAAATTTCATAATCGATCAGATTCGGCCTTTAATTTGATGTTTTCTATTCCAAGCTTCTTGTTCTAGCAAGGTAAACTGTTATTTAATACCTATAATCTAACCCCTGTCTAATCGGAATTTTAGTCATTCCTTGTTAAATAATTTAGAATTCATAATGCAGTACTTTCTGTAAATCCTACATGATGATATGATTAAAATATTTCAAGCAAAGTTAAATTAATCAATTTCGTTTTAAAAATTTTGTGGTTCCATTTAAACTTTACTCTACCTGGCATCAATTTTAATTCCAATAAAACCCTTAGTTTCAACCAGGTATGACAAAAGAACAGTATCATCATACCAATGATATAAAACTTCTTGTGATCCTGGTCCTTTAAATTATTTTTTAAACATGTTTTTGATGACTCTGTTATATTCAATAAATAATTTAAAGGCTATGCATAAAAAAATCAATTAAAAAGAAAAAATATTTTCACTAAACTTAATTTACCTCCATAAACATAAAGAATCGTTGGTAGTTCAACATCCGATTTTAATGTTACTCCTTTAGATGATTATTATTAAAAGATTGTTGTATACGATTGTTTTAAAAGATATTTGTTTTACCGGAAGGTAACATTAGCTCCACATTTGTTTTTCCATAATGAAGGTGAATTCTGTGGGATAAGGGAGGAGAATGTAATTTCCTAAAATCATTATTTCTTTATTTCATGATTTTACCCAGCTTCCGGAAGAGAAAGCTTCCGGAAGAGAGAGAGAGAGAGAGAGAGAATCAATTTTTTTAAACACGTTCATTGTAAAATACTAAATTGCAATACATAAGGGTTGTCTATAAAAAGTTATTTAGGCAGTGTATCAATATATCAATGTAAATTTAATCTGTGAAGACAGGCGTTTCAGCTCTTTCAGCTCTACTTTATATAACCCCGTCAAAATTAATTCTTTTTGCTTTGAATTTTTTAAAACTTTTTTCCAGGTATATTATACCTCAGAAACGAAATTGTACTTACTGAAGTTTGGTGTTGTTCTTTAGTGTTGCTTTTATCTCCATTGTGTTGATATCCAGAAGTTTACTATATGGAATATGTGGTCCGAGGCAGTTTAGTATTGCATACTGACCTTCTGTACTATAAATGCAGTATATACATACATGTTTGCATAGTAGATATCTACATTTTTCCAGCAAAGTTAGCCTAAATAACAGTTTTGTTTAGGTTTGTCCAGGGTTTTCGTTCTATTAAAGTTTCCTAATCGGGGGAAGGGGTGGAGGGCCGCCATGAACTCCGCAAACTGGTCTCCAAGCACACGATTCCGAAGGAGGAGATCAACTTTTACTTTACCTTTGTGACCCGCAGCTCATCTAGATTTCATTGTGAGGAAAGCAAGTTCATTTGATTACTTACAAGTTTTGTTCTTTTTTATAGCTCGTCAATTAGAGGACTTATTGTGAAGAAATATTTTAGGATTTTTGACATATAAAACATTTGTATAATTACTGAGTTTAAGGGCAAAGTCGACGATCAAAATCATCCATTTGGGTGGTTACGTTTTTAGAATCGATTTTTAAGATTATTAAATAACGATGACAAAAAATGTAAAAATAATTTTGACAGTAAACTAATTAGATGTTTAGGAACATATTTCCTCAATATAAATTTGTCAATAAATCAATGTTAGAATCAATTATTTCTTTTTCATCATTATAATGAATTTCTTATCCATTACAAATTTGTTTGTAAATTTCTTCAAATTCTTCAAATGTCAAAATTCTGGGATATCTACAGAAAGCGTTTTGTGAACAATGAGACATTAAAGAAACAAATAACTGAATAAGATTACTTATTTTCGATAATAAGAGTCAATTTTTATTTTCTCAACCTGTTCCATAAACAACTCATTGGTTTACTGCAGAATTTTTCCTACATTTTTTGTCATCGTTATTTAATAATTTTTAAAAATCGATTCTCAAGATTTAACTATCCAAATGGATGATTTTAAACGTCGACTTTGTGCTCATACTTCTTAATTATACATCATTAAAACGTTTTATATATCTCAAATGAATCCTAAAAGATTTCTCCACAATACTACATTCTCAGCTTAACTACTTTACATTGCCTGTCACTCCCTTTACCGTAAAATTTACTTAAATTAACATAAGCTTCTTTGGTTCTCATAAATGTAAATGTAAATGTTTGTCGTTATAATTTTTTTTTTCTGACTTAATTAATTTTATTGTTAAAATGATATCATACTATGTAATAATAAATGATAAAATGAAAATATTTAATAATAAACTGTTGTTCCTAATCGCTTTCTTCGCTCTAAGTTTCTAATATTATTGATTAAAATGGCTTTAAAACGTTAAAGATCTCCTTTTTTGAAAATGTTGCCATTAAAGCAAAAACTTGTCAAATCATATTTCACAAAAAAATGAAATATTATAACCCGAACTAAAAATTCATAAAATATTTTCTTAAAGAATGCAAGTACAGTTTAATGAATTTACTTATTTTGGCCTTAACAAATTGTTATCTAAGCATAATGTCACCAGTTAAATGACAAAGCAAAATGAAAAAAAAGAAGATAAATATGTAAGCCTGCATTCCTAATTGAAGGCTCAAAATATTCACATTCTGAAATTTTGATTATTATAGAATTCAAAATAATAACTTTTCTCAAACTTACCGTGCTTAAAACGACATGTAACGCAAATTTCCACAGAACCATCTTTTTGAGTTCTAGAACAAGGAAAAAATTGTATTTTGTTCTGATTATTTCAAACTTTGATCAAACCTAAACAAATGCTTGCTCTTTCTATCATGCAAATAAACTCCTAAAAAAAGCTTAATTGTAACACAATAAAATAAATAATTTAATTTAATAATTTAACTTTCCTGTGTAAAATATATCTCCATTTTTCTTAAATTTAAGGATTTCGTTAATTTCTCCTTGGTGGTGTGTAATCTAAACAGATTTGAAAAAAATGAGTTTTACAAGAGCAATTATGCTGTTACTAAACCAATGATCGGTTAAATCATATAAAAAAGTAAGGTACATGATTACATTAAAAAATTAAACAGTAAAATTATAGACGAATATGTTTGAAGAGGGAGGGGGTTTAGAGCAACCATGAGCCCGTGAACTGACCTCTGGAGTTAAAGTGGACAAATTGTTATTTATTACTAAAAACTTTTAGATCATGTTAAGATTTAAGAAAAAGGCTTTTCTAGGAAAGCGGGTTCTAGGGCGATAAAGTGTTTGGGAAACTGGTATAAATAGATAAAATCTTGATAAAAAAGTGTTTATTACATATTTCATTACTTGCTCTTACATTTTCTAAAGAAAATTTATAAACAAAATATTTATTGTCAAAGCATTTTGATAGGTTTGACATACATATAATTATGAGTAAATTATCTCGTTATGGTTTTCGGGGAGTTGCAAGCAAGTGGTTATACAATTATCTTACAAATAGAAAGCAGATTGTTTTTATAAATGGAAATTTCTCCTCCATTGAAGATTTACAAACTAATTGTTCTACAAAATGATTAGCTTTTAGTTTGCAAATGATTCACAAACTGGAGTTCCTTTCCAATTCTTTTCACATACCAAATTGCTCTGAACAACTGATAAGTTTCTACTTTCCGGATGATAATAGACTGCAATTAGCTTGAAATGTTGTACAATGCAACAAATAAAGAACTTGCTAATCTACCGTGGTCAGCATATACATATATACATACAAAATCATTTACTGAAATTGTGATATAACATATATTTTAGTATAGTATCCAGTACTGAAATAGTACAAAATAAACAGTAGTCTGCGTATAATCAAATAAACCATGATGTATTCTCTTACATCAACCTAACTTCTGCATCAAATACTGATCTCTCCGGGATCAACTCATTAGAATTGGTTGATCCACAATTGATCTTATTATTAACACTACACATAAATGAGACAGGGTTGCATATTAGGTTTATCCCTAGTGCGGGTTAATACCTAGGCTTCCCACATCTTTGTTAATTATAATTATGTCCCTATTAAATCCAATAATCTTTAATAAGTACACCATGTTAATTTAAACAGATTGATGAAATATACATAGCATACTATTAAAAACTGTTTCAATTGCTGTATGAATAATTATGATCCTGTTTAGGATCATGAGACTGACCATTGACGGGATCCCTGGGGACCTCAGCATCAGGATGTTCAATCTTACAAACCATCACCTTTATATCCTCAAGGTTGTCCAATATCTTCTTATCAGGATGAAGTTCCCCAGGACAATTAATCCATCTCAACTCTAAGAATAACTGAAGCTCTGCTATCTTGGTATTGATCTGCTTAATGATCACTTCCCTACTGGTGTCCTCGATGTGCTTCTCCTCGGGCATGATATTCCAGGGTGAGTCCACTACCAGCCTATCAGTATGTGGATCAAAGATATACTCTATGGCTCCAAGGTTTATGATATCTTCAAGAGGTTGGAGGCTGTTACGGTCTCCAGTGTCCACATTCAAATCTATCTGTATATCTCAGTTGAATCCTCGTGATCATGCTTCAGATTCTTGATGATCTCATCCTCAGTTAAGTCTCCAGCCCTTATAGCAGCTGTGATAAATGGATCAAGACTACTCCTGAGTGGAGCCAGATCAAAGTCATCAAGATCAGGCTCTCTGACATCTTCAATTGTTCTCCGGTACTTGTGGTTCATCATCTTCTCGTCAGCACCACTCATCTGCTGTGAAACCAACTGTATATCCGTAGAAGTCTTGTGCGGTGTATGTAGCACAAGACCCAGAATGGTAGTGATAGACTTGTGTCTTCTTCTACGATTTGGGCTGTACTGACTGATTCCGATCTCTTGATGTATCTAAAGGACTGTTCACCCTCTCCTTGGAACAGTCCTGGATACAACAACCATCAGGTTCTAAAATTGTATTATAACCCCATTTCAGTAACAGACACTGCATCAGATTGATTAAAAGCCAATGAATTAACATTGAACAAAGTTAGACAAAAATTATACTCTTAGAAAGCATAAATCCATCGTGGACTCTCATATTTGGAGATACTCATCCAAAATGTCTATATTTACTTGGATATATACATTACATGGGAGACATAGGATTACCTTATCAATTGCATTAAAAAATAAGTTGTCGTCTGCAAATTCACCATTGCCAAGGTTAAAAATCTATTCCCTGATAATATCAAATCAATATCCTAATTGCTTATTTGAGTCACAAATATAAAATGTATAAATTTCAGAAAAAAAATACCAAAATTCGTCTAAAGAATTTCCAGGAATTTTAGCTACAGGGTGTCCCAGAAAACATGGGAATTCAGTGACGAATTCGATATTGTCTTTTCAAATAATTCTTTGATTTAGTATAGTGATACCTACTGAGAAAGCTGTAATCTGTAAGATTTTTGTCTGCTATTTTCACATTTTGTTTGTTTATGTTTTGACTGCATACGATTGTACTTAGTAAAACAAGAAAATTACAGTATACAAACAGAGTAAACTTGTCCGTATTCACTGTTCATCTTGCGGAGACATTATAGACACATCTTTGCAGTCTTTTACCCTTTTCATTGAATAAACTCTAGCAGACATAATAATATTATTTCTTTTGAAATTAGGTATTACAATGCTAATTCATAACAAAGACAAAATCGAATTCGTCACTGAATTCCCATGTTTTTTGGGACACCCTGTAGCTGGGAATCTACCAGTCTGAGAAGCTTTAATCAGTTTACGGCTTGAATTAAATGTTCTAAAAATTAACCGCAAACAAAGGAGGATACAGAAATTAAGTGAGGGGGTGCTAGATTTATTTCGGAACAAAAATCCAGATTAAGAAACATTTTTTTTACTAAAGTAATTTTCATGTTTTGCACAAAGTTTTCTTTCCCTTAAGTGCTATTGAGAAGCTATTCTGAAATCTCAGAGAGGAAACTACGCCCCCCCTGAATCTGTCAGGGGGTGCAAGGTCTTGTCGCCCCCCACCCTGTATCCACCCCTGACTACAAAGGGGTGAATAACTTAAAACCTTAACAATTTAATCAAATCTATTAATTTCTATAAACAATTTATGTGGTTCAAAAATAAAACCCACATAAAACATGATTTACCTGATTCAAATAGCAAGGACACTTACTTTTTCCACCCCTGTTTAACTTATCATATTTAGCTCATAAATTACATATACAAAAAATAGATTTTCTAAATATAGCGTTAAAACAGCTTTGTAAGTATATTTTACATAAATTTTACCCATTTTACACTCATAATTGTGATTTTTACTATATAAACTTTATAAACCATGTACTATATGTAAAAAAGGGGATTAGCAATAAATTCATTTTTGATCATTATTACCTTAAAACACAAACAATGAGAATTACACATAAACTCTTGGAGTTGTAAAGGGAAGGAGTGGATATCAAGCTTAACCTGTGGACTAAAGATGGAGAAGAATTTTTCTCATTTTCTAGAGTTTCTCGACCCGTCAACAAATTAAATATCAGTTGGTTAATAACTACAGGAAGTTCTGTTGTTTCTCAGCAATGGATAACGAGGGAGTCAGCTGAGAAATATTGCACTGGCATTCAAAGTCTAATCTGTGTCTATCATATGAATCATTTATATAGAAAATAAATAATGTAGTTTTTCCATTTATGAAAGTTGTAAACTTGTAATACAATTGTAATATCTTAATCTCTACTACAAAATAAATATTTAGATCTAAAAAAAATCATTATTACCTTTCTAGCTTTTCCATTCTCATAAATGAATATCTGATGGAATCGGTCCTGTTAATCAAAATATTTAATATATTCTAGCGATGAAAAATCTAACACATTTTTACCTTTTTTCTTTCAGGTGCGAGATACAAAAAGGTTCCATTGTTAACTGAAGTTTTATCAACATATTATATATGCAAAACAAAAAAATGTTGTTTGTCTTCTCAAAATAGTACCTGGATTAGGGGTAAAATTCATTTCCATTTCCACCCAACCGTTTTTTTCTTCTGTTTTAAAAACCTTGAATTGTTATAATGTGCGTACACAGCGTATATATATGTATATATTAAATAAAAAGTATAAAAGAAAAATAAATCTTTAATTTCAAGACAAAATACACAAGCCTTGCTTTTGTGCATTTAAGTTCTGTAGCAACCTGAAAATATACAATTAAAGCTGCATAAATAACAACTCTATTGATTTTGAAAGGGCTTGTTCAAACATGCAAGCTATTTGATGCGTTATAGTATCTGTTTTCTTTTTTTCAAATGACCAATCACAATAAAATATTACTTGACATAGTAACGTGATGCTTCTATTTTGTACTCGGTTCATCCAGTTTGCTAAAAAAAAATGTTATTTTCTGAAAAATAAAACAAATGAGCACCAACAAATATACTAAAACTGTAAAAATGTTGTTGAAAAAGAAACATTTTGATTTGCTGATCTCAACTGATGGAAGAGATACATCACATAGATTCAGCCTGCTTTTAAAAAGTCTCATTAATTTTTAAGACATGGTCGACTTTGAAGTATTGCAACGCCTTGTACTTTGATTTTACTGCTCTAACTCACTTATGCCCATTACATGTACATTTTAGCACTATGAAGCACTTAGTGTTAGCTTTGGTTTTTAAGAAGTAATTGGCAAAATTTTCATCGATTTTTGCTTGAGAACTTGAGACCTTTAAATCACAGTGACGTCCTAAGGCTGCTAAAAATCTAATTATATAAAGTCGACCATTAAATTGCTAGTAAATCTTTAATAGAAAACTTCATAAACTATCTTTTATTACGGTTATCACAATTAATCAAACAACAACTTTTGATATTGCTCGTATTTTTATAGATGTGCAATTGTACAATGTAAATGCTTTATTTATTTTTCACAAAAAATCTTTTTAAAGGGAGTGTTTGTGAAAAATGAAAGGGGGTATAGGCTTAATGCGATAAAAAAGCGCTTTTGATCGCTACTAATTTTACTTATGTCTGTTGCATCTATAAGGAGAAAATTGTTAAAGACGTCTCATAACGAATAACTTAGTGCCCATACAAATTCAGAAAATTGCAACATACAACTTAGACCATAAAAAATCAATTTAATTTCAAACAAATCATTCAGATATTACAACCTATAGTCATCGATTATCTTTCGCCACATTTGTATATAGTTTATATTTTATAATATTTTATTTTTTTAAGAAAACGTTTTTCACGGTTTTTGAAAAATGTGAGTGGTGCACGGCACTCTTAGATAGTTGCGCAAGCGACAAGAGAAATAATCAAATTCAAAACAAATTGATTAAAATAATATTATAAAATATAAACTATATACAAATACGGCGAAACATAATCGATGACTATAGGTTGTAATATCTGAATGATTTGTTTGAAATTAAATTGATTTTTTTACGGTCTAAGTCATATGTTGCAATTTTCTGAATTTGTATGGGTTCTAAGTTATTCGTTATGAGACGTCTTTAACAATTTTCTCCTTATAGACGCAACAGATAGAAGTAAGATTATTAGTGATCAAAAGCGCTTTTTTATCGCATTAAGCCTATACCCCCTTTCATTTTTCGCGAACACTCCCTTTAAACTTACATATTAGAGAAGAATTAGAAATCCACAAAACCCTTGTCAGAATAGGTTCGGCTAACTTACACAATATAAGTTTGTTACAGAAGGATACAATTTTAAAGAAACAAAATTTTAAAATTATATATATCGGATATTTCTATAACAGACTTTTCCTGAAATGCTTGGGTTTTCCACGCGAAATTTAAAGACAGATCCATTCTGCGAAAATACTGCTATCCAGAGAGAAACGGTTGGATTTCTAAAATATTCATCTAAATTTAGTTTTTCTTTTGAAATTCACTATTTGTTTCCCATTGTAATAACAAAAATTCAATCGCCATGGTTTAGATTCTTAAAATACCATTCCTGGAGCCGGCTTTTGGATAATGAATAGTTTTGACTCTAGGATACTGATTTTTTAAATTTTGAACATTTTTCCACTTTCCATAATGGTTCCAAGAGTATTCAGACACCTACAAATTAAATATTTTATTTCTTCAAGCCTCTCAGCTTTCAACTTATCTCAATAGATTCTTATTTTTTTCAAATTTAACTCTAATACAACTTATGTAACACAAATTATGCGATAAAGTAAAGACCTCTAAAAAAGCTCCTATCTTCCAAAATGTATAACATACAATACTATTTTTTACTTGAAAAAAAAGGTTTGGTCGAAAACCTGTAAACAAATGTGAAGGACGTTTTCTTTGGTTGTTAAAAGTTGGCTTATTCAATTTTAAGTGATTTGTTAAAAAAGAATCTTATGTGTCAAAGGAAAATACCTGGGAATCATCAAAGACAGCATAAGCAAGTTTCCTTAAAAAAAATAACAAATTGTGAAGAATGTTTATGTAAATTTACAAAATATACTACTTTGAAGAGGGAGACCACCAGATAGCTTGAGATGACGAAAGGACTTCCTCTAATTATGACCATCATTAAATTCAAATGAAAACTAATTTATACTTGTTACTCTCGATTATCAGAATAATTGCATTTTTAATCTTAAAAAATTCAAATGATTAAATAATTCCTTCATAAACCCAATCCGGGATTCCACAGTATACAACATCTTCTACTCCCTCTGTTGTCAGCTGAACACTCTTATTACTATATGCAGAGTCTCTAAAGTAAAAGCAATACAAATATGAATATGGGTTAGCAAAACAGTCTGAAATTTTTAAATAATCAAAGAACAAAAATTTGAAACTATCAATGCAATTTTAAGTTACCCAATCTTTTTAGGAATACATCCTGTCACCATACTTATTTGAAGGTGAATGTAGGACGGACCATAATTAAATTTAATTTGATTGGTTTTACTATAAACTAGATCTGAAGCTTTTTCACAAAGTATTTGTGAAATCCAAAATAAATCGTTGTTCTATTCTAAGCAAGATAAAACTAAATCTCTGGAAGAATTTGTTCTTTATATTTACTGATCAAACACAAAGAAAATATAGAAATATCAAAATAAAGAAGAAAAACAACTTCAAAATTTATCTTAATAAAACATTTTATTTTCCTGTAAAATATGTTGTTTTCTTTGTTGACGTAGACAAGCGAATTTCCAGTGGGAGCCCAGGATATTAGACGAACAGATGTTTCAAGTTCAGGGAAAGATTGAACAAGATTAGTTGTCAGATCTACCAGTACGTACTTTCCTATGACCGAATTTCTCCAAACAGCATGTCCCTTTACCTTAGAAAAGTTGTCAGATCAATATTGTAACATATATGTTATATTTTACCCTGTAAAATGGATTAGGAGAAGTACATTTCTAATATATTGTGTTAGGATATACCAGAACAAGATGTAAATTTCTAATATATTGTGTTAGGATATACCAGAACAAGTGCGAATTTTCTGTCGTTAGATAACTCCAACATTTGAGGTTTTAGAAGTCTAAAATAATAGATAAAATTACAAAAAGTTCACTGTTTAGTGTTTAGTGTTTACTTAATAAATTCTTACCTAGTTAGATTATCTGTAAGTACTGACACCAAATCCCCTGAGAAAATTACATTTTCTTTACATTTACAGACATATAGGTCATATCCTATTCTTATTCAAATATTATTTAGGTAATTAATAAATGAAACAATTTTTTTTGTTGGATTTACCTGTAATAAGATTCCAAATGTTAAAGTCTTCAGTAATCATCTCTGAGTTGGATATCCATTTCCCAGTGACTAACTCTGGTATCAATTTGCCTAAAATATTAAAACATTTAAAATTCTAAATTAAAATCTAAAATTTAGATAATTGAGTGTATTCAGTATTTGTTCTAATTTAATTTTAACTTTTCAAATGTGGTAGTATTTATGTAACATACTTGTAATTCAAAAATACCATTTTCTAAGCAACAATAATGATATTTATGACCTTCCTGTCCATTTACAGCCCTTTCAAAAATTAATGTTCCAACTCACTTTAAAAAGACACAAAAAAAGGTTAATCAATAATTACTGGTGATTTCAAGTTTAAAACAATAATTACTGAGTGGAAAATGTACATATTTATGAATTTAAAACATGCCTGACACATAGTCAGATAAATCCAGATTGAACTTTGTGATATTCATGTTCCGCCTAAGTTCAAATAATAAATGAGGTTAAAATATTTTGTTCAAAAACTATTATTTTGTGTGCAAATTGATTGCCAGGTTTTTCAGAGGGGATTTTTAACAAAGAAAAATTATTTTAAATTAAGGATTTTGATTAACATATATTCGTAGAACATACTTTGCAGCAACCACGGAAACATTAAACAGGACACTAAACCAATTTCATTTATGAATATTAAATATGAAGTCAAAACGAAACCAGTAAAAGTAAGTTATTTCTATGTAGAGTCAGATTTTGATTACAAAGGATCTTGGTTTCCTGAGTACAGATGTCACTGCAAGAAAACCACAATTCATTCTTCTCTAGTATGATTTGTAATGAAGATAAGGAATAATATGTCATGAAAAAGTCACAATAGATCCAACAAAGTGCAAAAGATGACCAAAAATAATCTAAAATAGCAAACCTTTCAAGTTATATTTTATTCATACAGTGTATAGATAATGGTCAACATTAGAGTGACCCACATCTTTACAGATTTAAAAAAAGGCTTGAGTTAAAAGTTTAGGCTGAAACTTATATTTTAACTTTTTAACTTTAATAATTTATTTTAATTAAATTTTTACAAAATTTTTAAATATTTATATGATAGAAGATGGAATTATTTTGAAATTTCCATATTTCTTGTTATTTATTTTCTTCTTGTTCGTACATCTTTGAATCAAATTTCGACTAATTTTGAAAATAAAAAGAAAAGGTTTTTTGGATGTCCTTGTAGTACGCCACTTTACAAAAAAGAACTATTTTCTGAACTTGAATTGCATTGAACTAGCTGATAAGATCTTGCTTTTTTCGGAACTCTGTCCAAGCCCCCATCTCTAATATCACATTTACACATTAAGGCTCTTCAAATAGTTCTTTTGACATCCAATTGTGGAGCAGGTAGGAGAGAGATAAGGAGGTTTCTAGGGTTTCCCTATATTCCTTCAATTAAACTCTTTCCAAGTTAAGGGGCATTAAGGAAACCAATAACTTCACCCCTTATGCAAAATGGGGAGTTGTATGCCCTAAAGCCCATTAAGAGGAATCTTACACAGCAGTGCAGTCCTAATAGCTGGTCGAGTAAAAAACCGGTATAGTTTGCATGGCAATCAGGGATTAGATTCCTTCTTTCAGTTACACCAGGCTGAAGATGAAGTCTTGTTTTATTCTATGTACATTTCTTATTTCCCCTGTGGGATAGGAGATGTGCAACTAAACGCAGTGTTCAATCAAACTGTAAAGCTGGCACCGCTTTAAGAGAGTTCCGTTCTCTTCTGTGGGCAGTTGATGTCCAAAGTGAATAAATACTAAAGTGGAACAGACTATGGCAACGACGACAGGTTGGGCCTTAAGGTTTTATTTGGTTTGGAAATAATTGCATGAAAAGATTTCGTTTGGAAAGTAAAGACTAAAAAAATAGACTAAAGACCCATGTAAATGTCGTCTTCAGTTAGAACTTCGAAATTTTCATAATAAAAATAAAATTTTTTGAATGTTTGTTAATAGTTTATATGTAAATACTATATAAAGTCGCTTCATCAATTCATTGATTTTGCCCGGCCCTTCTGATTCTATAGGAATTTATCTTTAAAACTGCTTAGTTTTGTTCTTTCATCATCTCACTTCATTCCGAAATGTGTTTATAAATTTCTTAAACACATCTATGTTATTATCCAGTGAAATATATGCTTTTGGGGGTGGGGTTTTGCCCCCCCCCCTAAAAAGAAAAAAAAAATGTAAGCCCTTCATGGAAAAAAACCTTAATACAGAATATGCCTCTCTTAATATCTTTAAAACTACAGGGTGTCCCACGAAACATGGTATTTGAATTTATTTGTGACATTAAGTCTTCTATCTACTTTAAAATGTATGATTCTTGAAACAGTTATCACATAATTCTCCTAGCCCTGGCATTTCCAAAAGGTGGTCTGCGTTTTTTGTGCTTTCAATATTACCGGAGATATAAAGAGTTTGGTTCAGATTTCAATTTTGTTAAATAAAAGCAAAATTGTCGAAGTCTGAACGAAATTCTTCATATCTCGGGCAATATTGAAAGCACAAAAAAGGCAGACCACATTTTGGAAATGGCAGGACAAGGGAAATTTTGTTATTATTATCTCTAGAAATTTACTTCTAAAATTAGGTTGACAAAATAAACGCAGCAAATTATATCAAAAATCAAGACGACATTCAAGTCGTCCTGCATACTGTCATGTTTCGTGGGACACCCTGTATGTCTAGTTCTCCACCACTCTTAAATCTGTCAAAACACATAAGTGAAGACCAAGAGATAAATTTAGAAGATCTTAATTTTTCGGTATCACAAATTGTGCCTTCTTTGTTTTACAGATTATGCATGCAGGCATTATTGTGCGGTCTGAAATTTTTTATTGTGCATTAAAACAGCTAAAATTCACTTCTGAAATCTTAATTTACGTTTATCTATATTTAAGTTAAATACAATTTCTAAGTCTGTGTTTGTAAACAAAGGGAGTCCAGTTTCTGTTGTTCTGTGCACTCCGTACAGACCAATATATGTATATATATATATATATATATATATATATATATATTATTTGGGACATAAAATGTCGTCATCCAACTATGAGTTTGGCCCACTTTAGTATTTAATCACTTTGGTTGATAACTGTTTATATTTTACCTAATTCATTCATTTTGTTCAATTATTTTAAAAGCTTAAATACTGTTTGGCATTTAAAAGACGAAGGATACACAATGACGGCACATCATTTAATTTTACAAATAGGTCAAACATGAGAAAAAATTATAAATTAATATATAAAAAAAAATTCATTGAAAACATACAGTAATCATGGGCTGCAACAAAACACTGTTCTAAAATCTGTAATTTATTCCTTGCAATTAATCATAGTCCGATTCATTTAAAATAAACAATTTAACTGGGTGTTATCAACAAGAACTTCAAAGCATTTTAGAAGTAATAAGCAACCGTAAAATCAACAAAGCTGCTCACCCTCTGTTGCAGTGATTGATGAATGCAAAATAACAATCTTCATGGATAGGACTTTACGTCACTTGAGACACACGTGTGTTATGTGTAATAATGTAATTGTAAAGTCTGGAAACATGACTCGCGAACTCACCTCACTTCCAGCTAAATTAAAACGTGCACAACTCAAATAATAACACTTAAGTGCAAAGGTGCGTGCGTCCTCATTACTACTTCCTTATAATGCATCTACAATGTTCGTTTTGCATCACAAAAAAAATCAATTATCTGGAGTTTTATTTGTGAATGGGAAGAGAATGTACATACAAAGTTTTTCAATGTCAATATATAGGGTTAAGGTTCAAATGTAGATTGTAACTAGGGTTGTTAATCGTTTTTGTAAACGATCGTTAAACGATCGTTAAACACGATCGTTAAACGATCGTTAAACGATCGTTTTTTGTTTTGTTTTCAAAAACGATCGTTTCTTTTTCGGAAAAAAACGATCGTTTTTAAAAACGACCCACTCGTTTTGAACTTTTAAGAAAACGAATAGCGATCGTTTTTGAAAACGACAACCCTTCGTTAACGATCGTTAACGAAGGGTCGTCGTTAACGATCGTTAACGAAAGGTCTTCGCTAACGATCGTTATCGAAGGGTTGTCGTTAACGATCGTTAACGAAACGACGAAATTGATCAAAACGGTCCTTTTTGGAAAAAAATTACATGCAACTTTATGGAATGTCGTCTTACATGAAGTTTAACAGTTGTGGGAGAGTTAAAACTCCTTGATATTTTCTTAAAAACTACTCAATGATATGTACAGATGCCCTTCAGGTCGGTTTCCTCCCTTCGTTAACGATCGTTAACGAAGGGGTAGTCGTTAACGATCGTTAATGAAGGGTTGTCGTTAACGATCGTTAACGAAGGGTCGTCGTTAACGATCGTTAACAAAACGACGAATTTTATAAAAACAATCGTTTTGAAAAACGATCGGTTTGAAAAACGAGCATTTTGAAAAACGATCGTTTTAAAAGCGACCATTTTTAAAAAACGAACTTTTTAAAAAAACGATCGTTTCGTTTTCGATTTTTCGTCGTCGTTTTCATAACAAAACGATCGTTTTTCTGAAAAATGAAAACGTTAACATCCCTAATTGTAACACAATATGAATTACCCAGGTTAAAAACCATATTTAGATCACAAGCAGACTGTGGAGGTGAATGTCAGCTAGTTTGATGTATTGATTATATAGATTTGTTGACTTTAAAAGTCACTATAGTAAAATAAAGAGATCTAAAATGGATATTTCTAACATTTATTTAAAAAACGAAAGTTTTGAAATATTTGCATATAAGACTGAGTTAAAATTGGTTGATTTAGAAATTAACAAAGGAATTAATGATGAATATTTGATGGCACTTCATGGGAGTGTTGTAGAGCTTCATGTTGGTGGAGCAGATCAACAGGAACTGAAACAGTTATCANGAATGCATGATGAACTGGGAACCCTCGGGTATAAGCACGCCTGCTGTTAGCTGAAAATCTGTTTCATCATCATGAAGGAGTCAAGAGGCTCCCTGTGTCGAAGCTGTTACTAGCTCAACTCTCCTAACCTGACTGAGCTGGGATGTGTAGAGGGGTGAGGAGGGGACGAAGAAGCGAGGGGGACATGTGGGTGCTTCATAGGGGAAATGGATACACATGTCTCGAGAATAGACCACGGCATCTGAGTCGGTAAAATCGTCTTCCTTATATTTCAAATTTGTGTTAACAAGATTATGCTCTAACAAATTCATAAGATGCAGCCGGCTTATTTTCGTATGTAAACCGAAAACCGAAATTCCTTTTGAACCTCTAAGTGAAAATGTAGATTGTAGATTATAGACGTTAATCAATTCATACTGAACTTATTACTAATTCTGGGCTGTAGAAAATGTCATGAAGCATTTTTCCATCATAGAAGTTGAAGCCACATTTATGTGTCTTTGGAATGTATAATCCATCCAATGATATACAAAATACAATTTGAGTAGATAAAAATCAAACTTTCTTATTACAGGCATGACATTTGTCCGAGGTCAGGTTAGGATATGAGAAAAAATTGCCATGTTATTTTAATATTATACCTCCCCGCCAACAATCGAGATTTAAAAAAGATTGAAAACATCAACCTACACCTTTGAACAAAACCCGATTTTTTTCAATTTCTTTATTTGATTAACGAAACCATGCAACAATCAAGGATTTTTGATGATTCTGGAATTCTCCAATGTAGGATTTGTGCCCTAATTCGGGATCAATTCTAAAAATCAATTTATAGTTAAAAAAACCATCAAAAGAAATCAATCAATTCAAGTTTTAGATTTTAAATCAATGTTATTCAGCTCAAATGTTTCTTCTCAAAATTAATTTTAATTACAACTAATTTTAATTGTAATCTTTTAATTGCAACTAATTTTAAGTACAATTGTTGACTTTAAAAGTCACTATAATAAAACAAAGATATCTGAAATGGATATTTCTAACATTTATTTAAAAAAACGAAAGTTTTGAAATATTTGCCCATGGCTGAGTAAAATTGGTTGGTTAAAAATGAACAAAGAAAACTATTGACGAACATCAGTTGGAACATATTTGTAGAACTTCATGATGGTGGTGCAGATCATCAGGAACTGGAACAACAGGTTTCTGCTCACCTAAGGCTTTAGATAGGAGGGGGAGAGATCGTGGTTTTATCAGTTTCGAATATGAGGGAATGCGTCTCAATGTTCGCCTGATAATTTTGGAACTCTTGGAACAATATTGAGCTGGATGTAAGCATTGTCTGTTGATAGCTAGGTATCTGTATCATCACCATGAAGGAGCCAGGGTTGCTCCCTGAGACAGAGTTGTGATCATCTCCGGTGTTTCAATCTGACTGCCGAGTGCCGGGCTGGGATGTGTAGAGGGGTGAGGAGGAAACGAAGGAGCGAGGGTAACATGTGGGCTTCATAGAGGAAATAGATACACACGTCTTGAGAATAGACTACGGCATCTGAGGCGGTAAAATCGTCTTCCTTATATTTCGAATTCGTGTTAACAACAATCTTTTTGATTGCTAAAATTTCTGTTGGAAAAACTTAATTGAGTCTTTGCCACAAACTCAAACGGTGTAAACATTTGATATTTGAAAATCAGATCAATTGACCTAAGAGAACGCATAGTTTAAAATATCTAAAGTCTTCGACATTGTGTTCCAAAGATATTGGGATGAGAGAATCAGATTTTGTTGCAAAAACTCATTTCCTTCAGAAAAATAAGATGTCAAACTTTCCTTGGGATATTTAAAAAAATGAAAATGTCCCTGCATGATAATTGAAAGACTGCAGTATGGTTTTGGTGAATTATACTTAGTACAGCCTAACTAAACCTATGGATGTCGACGTCGTTCTAAAAATATTTAAAATGTTATTATTTTGTTAAAAAATAATCGGATCTTGATAACCTTACCCAATTCGAAAATAACAGTTTTGCAAAATAATGTCTTCTTTCTCAGAATTGTGGAAAAATTAAATTCAATCATATTTGGATCACTTCTTGATTTACTTATGTGGTCACGAATCCACTTTCTGGTAGGTTTTAAATTTGCTTGCTTGCCCCCCAACCCCAAAAAAGGAATTGAACCACCCCATGCCATGAGTTACCGCGTAGTGTAATCATAATACTAAGGGCGGGGAATCAAATTTTAAGAGTATTTGGTTCCAGATTTACAAAAAATATGATCAAAAAGAATTGAGTATTTGCCACAAACTCTGATTTTCTAATCACTATATCTTTTATCTTAGACCTTTAATATTTCAAACTATGAATTCTGTTAGATCAAATATAGTCTATGTTTAAAATATCAAATGAATTAATAGAGATTAGAAAATTGGAGTTTGTGGCAAAAACTCAAAAAAAAAGATCATTAGTTTATTGTGAGAGAAGATTCAGGGTATGAAGAAAGATTCAGATTTTAAACCGGAGTCCTCATAATTTTAGGGATGAATAATATCGATAGAGATTTATTCATTACGACATTTTAATTATAGAGACTCGGTTTTACTGAGAAAAAGAGACTCGGTTTTACTAAGAAATTCAATATAATACTAAAACGAAATAATCGATTTTAGCATTGGTTTATTGACAAATTTATTTTGAAAAATATGTTCCTAACCATCTAATTAGATTACTGTATAATTTTTACTTTATTTTTCGTTGTCGTTATTAAATAATTAAAAAAACTAATTCTGAAAATGTATCCACCCCCAAAGTAGGAGTTTTGAACGTCGAATTTGCGCTCAAACTCAGGATTTACTGATCTTTAAATGAAATGAAAGAAGTTTTCCACAACACTGCATACTCAGTTCAACTACCTTACATAGCCGGTCACTCCCTTTAACACTTACCACCGACTTGAAAGTTAATTGCTGGACGTACATGTGAGGTCCTACAAAAAAATGGACCGGATCGGTTTTGCTGTTTTGACGTTTATTGGATACAAACAAACAGACAGACAAGCAAAGTATATATATAGATTAGATAACTTCCTGTTTTTGCAACGAAATGAGTTTGAAAGCTTGTGTCAAAAATATAAAAAATTAAAACATTTAAATAGAAAATCTGCTCTATAATTAATGAAAATACAGCTCATAAAAGAGGAAAAGGTTAGGTGAAAATAATACAAATAAGCTTTTAAGGTGTTTAAGGAAAGAATTTGTTATTTCTTAAAAACTAATTATTTAAAATGAAATATTCAATTTTTTCCTGGGCGTAGGAAGTGTGTTGTTTATTATCAAAGAATGTAAAAATTGAACTATGTATATCTCTGATAGGCTTAGGACGACATTTGAGATGTTTTTCAGCATTCTCATCAGAACGCAGTCGTCTTGTATCTTAAAAATTAACGACGACATTAGATAATAAGACAATTTTGATTTATCAAATAAATTGAAATTTGTACAAATTTTGCAATATCTCCGTCAATTTTGAAGATACAAAAAGGGTAGACCACATTTTGAAAATTTCAAGACCAGGTGTTTTCGATATTAGATGTTTAAGCTGGAATACTGCAAGTATTGTGTTTATGAAAAAATGCCGCATGGATCGAAGACGATATAAAAGTCGTCACTGAATTCCCATGTTTTGGAAAAACGCCTAAAAAAAAAATGTCCAATAACAATAAGTCCAATAACAAAACACCCAAAATTATACACCGCCCAAAAACAAAAGGCCATTGTTACAAATCGGCCAAAAACAAAGCACCCAAATAACAAAGCAGCCAAGATAACAAAAAATATGAAAAAATATAATTAAAATAGAAAGGAATTGAGTTTTTGACACAAACTCTAATTTTCTAATCCATATTTCTTTGCAAGCTGATTGTGTAAACATTTTATATTATAAACTTAGATTATTTGATCTATAACAATTCATAGTTTGAAATATCTAAGGTCTACAATATTGGGTTGCAAAGATATAGGGATTTAGAAAATCAGAGTTTGTGGCAAAGACTCAATTCCTTTCTAAATACATATTGTTAAGAATAAGTTGATAGATTTAGCAAATAGTAGACAATTATCAAAACGGTTAAATTTTGGTGATCAAGGTGTCAATAATTTTATTAAGTCTTCTTTATTCTTAATTTTATTAGCACACTAGCTTGAGAACCCATCTTTGCCTGAGTTTTCTCACTCATCTCAGAATTCTTAACCAGGCTCAGTACATTCGGGTATTTTCTTCAGAGTTCCCCAAGTTTAAAGGTATATCGGTCCAGTTAGAGAGTTATGATACAGTGAAACCCTTAATAACAAATACATCGAAAGAATTCATCAAATGTCGTATTATTCACTTTCTGATAATGGAATGTTGCAGATATTTAGTTTATTAAATAAATGATTATGTGGCCGGAACTCTTTAAAACTGTTCCCGCATATTCATGGCTATTTATTTATTTTCGCAAATACTGAAATTTACGTAATATAGTAAAAAACTCAAAATTGTCAAGACGACATTTGATAAATTCTTCCAATGTATTCGTTATTAAAGGTTTCACTGTATGAAATACAAAAAGTTAGACTAACAGAGATTACTACTTTATATAAATACGAACATGGATGGATTAAATCTAATTTTCTTTTGTCAAATACTAAGTGGTTTAAGCTATTCAATTATTTCTAGGTCAGTATCTTTTATCTCTGTCCAGAATGTTTGTCACTTCCAGAATATAGACGTATACCATACCAATACACTAGGGGGTTTATAAGGATGGGGGAAGGGGGGGGGATGTTAACACCGCAACTCCAATTAGGAAAAAAACATCTCAAATTTCTTTCTGATTGTATCAAAGAAAACTGATGCAAGCTAAAGGAAGTTAATCTGATTTTCTAATCTAATTATCTTTGCAAAAGATCTTTCAAACTTTGTTGGATTATATAACCTAAGTTCAAAATGTCTAATTTTCGCGCAATCCGGGTGCAAATATAAAGAGGTTAATAATTCTAGTTTGTTGCAAAATCTTTTGTGTATTTTCATCAAAAAAGTTCGCCACCTGTTTTAACCCTTAAAAGCTAGATATTGACATACCATGTAACTAGAATGACTTGGCTTGGAAGCAAAATTAGAATTTAGATACAGTGAAACCCTTAATAACGAATACATCGGAAGAATTTATCAAATGTCGTCTTGACAATTTTTCAATGAGTTTTATACTATATTACGTAAATTTCAGTATTTGCGAAAATAAATAAATATCCATGTATATGCGGGAACAGTTTTAAAGAGTTCCATATAATCATTTAATTAAAAAACGAAATATCTGCAACATTCCATTATCAGAAAGTGAAGAATACGACATTTCATGAATTCTTTCTATGTATTAGTTATTAAGGGTTTTTACTGTAGAAAACCACTACAAACAACACTCACGCCAAAGCTCAAATCAATTCGTTGGTTACTTGCATTTGAATCTTTCATTAATTATTAATTATGGATCTATTGAATTATGTTGTAACTCTGAAATCAACAACGCAAAGAAAATCATCTAAAAAACCTTAGGCTTAAAGTATTGTATCTTTGGATGTGACTGAAAGGAAATGAGTTTTTGCCACAAACTCAAATGCTATAATCCTTATATCTATGCAACCTGATGGTGTAAACATTGGATATTTTAACCTTACTTAACAGACTTTATAGTTTGAAAAATTGAAGGTCTACGACATCGGGCTGTAAAGATATAGTGATCAGAAATTTTGAGTTTGTAGCAAATACTCAGTTTCTTTGCTTATCTTATGCTTAGACCTGTGTTTTGCAATAAATAAACAGAATCCTGTTTTGAAATTTAAAACATTTTTATTCAAAACCCTGCCAATCCAGGTGACTGGGTGTTAGATAAAGATCTTTAAGGAAAATTCTAAACCTGTTTTTTCAAACCAAAATAAAGAGGGACTTGACTTTTCCAGATTCTATTGCGTATTATCCTTCCGAGCCAAATATTCATGGACAACTTTTTAAGGCCAGCCTTTTTTTTTACATTTTAGAATTACAAGTTAAGGTGCTGGGAAGGCTTAAAAGAATGCCTAATTAGTAAAAAGTATGCCGTAAGAATGTCAAAGGTAAATTTTATAAAACAATTATCAATATGTGACATATGTTTAAAAACTGTTTTTCAAGGCGAGAGTTTAATGCTTGTAACCCCCTTAGCAGTAATCAAATTTGTTTGGGCCAAATATCATATCATCTTTCTTCAAAATGAGGTGCAATGGGTAAAAATGTAAAGGGGACACCAAATATGTTAATATGACAACTATTTGTTCTATATCATTTTCCCTATTTAAAGCTGGAATGAAGTGAAGATTTGACCCATAAAGTTAAAGGCAAATAAGGTTAATTGCAATAATAATTATGAATGTATGAATAATATGAATAAACCTAGTTTAATAAAACATTACACTGAATTTCACGAGCCTTCATGATTTCTCTATGTTCTTAATTTGATTTCAATTTCGTTTATAAGTTACTAGGCTTTCAGGGCGCTTTGCGCCCATCTTCTATTTAATTGTGAACATTTTCTCTTTATATACTTTGTAAAACAAAACAAAAAGTTTTAGGATTTTATAAAAAAAATTGTGGATTTTCAAAATTTAATGGAAATCGAAATTTGTTAGAGGCTAATTTTTGAAATTTTGATCGATCATAAACCTTCCCTGGGGTCACGTAAGGTCCCACGCAAAATTTGTACCCGATCGGTTCAGCAGCGCGTTTTGGCGTTTATTGGATACAAGATACGAGAGTATCCGTGAGTATCCGTGAACAAAATGTTTAGAGAGATTTTAAAAGATTAAACCGTGCCCAGTTAGCTATATTGTAGTCCAAACTTTCTTTTAATATCTGATAAAGTTTGGAAACAAAAAACACGTTTTTCATGTTTTAATCATTTAAATTGTATTAAATTTTGATAAAATATGATTTTTTGCATTTTGGATGAGAAATAAAAAAAATAATTTTGCAATATCGTTTGCGTCTAAGCCTTAAATTAAAAGTTTTTAAAGTCATTGATTTAAATCCTGTTCTTTCTTGCGTTCAGTTCTTTGTAACACAAGCACGCGAAAGGTCAGATTATAAATTCATTCTAATCTTATTTTAAAACTGTTAAAAAATAAATGGATCAATACAAATTTTATGAATTTATATTAATTGTTTTAAAAAGGTTCTCCACTTTGAAGTTAAATTAACTTTAAAAAGTTTAAATTATATACGTTATATTTATATCAAAGTTCCAGAAACAATTACAGCGTTACCTTTTAGAAGCTGAAATGGCAGATACAAGTTCCATCATAGAAAACAATCTTTACGACCCGTGAGTATATTTTTGAAATACAGTGAAACCCTTAATAACGAATACATAGAAAGAATTCATCAAATGTCGTATTCTTCACTTTCTGATAATGGAATGTTGCATATATTTAATTTTTTAATTAAATGATTATATGGAACTCTTTAAAACTGTTCCCGCATATTCATGGCTATTTATTCATTTTCGCAAATACTGAAATTTACGTAATATAGTATAAAACCCATTGAAAAATTGTCAAGACGACATTTGATAAATTCTTCCGATGTATTCGTTATTAAGGGTTTCACTGTATTATAAACGGTTCTTCTGTATACTATGGTAATTTGATAAATTGATTTTAACCAACACTGGTTTTATAAAGTAAAGCAATTGCAAAGGATACAAATTTAGAATCAGATTTTCATTATAAAATTTAAAATTATCGCAGCATTTTTAATTTAGTTAATACGTTAGGATCTCGTATGATGTAGTAAGTGTATCTGCTGAATACATCAAGAAAAGAACAACCTATCGTCCTGAAATTGGAATTATCTGTGGATCCGGTCTTGGTGAGAATATACATAGAACTAGGGTTTGTGATAAAAAAATCAAAGGCCATAACTTGCGTCTTAAGACATACTTCTCTCCCTTCTGATTCTGGAATATATTGTGTTGTATAGTTAAAGAAATTGAGTCGTTGTCACACACTAAAATTTTCTAATCCATATATCTAAGGTCGACGGCATTGGGTTGCAAAGATATAGGGATTAGAAAATCTAAGTTTGTGGCAAAGACTCAAATCCTTTGACACATAAACAAAATTGTAAAAAAAACCTGACACAAAACGACGAACTCTGTTTTTAATTTAACAGTTTAATAACCCCAATTAAGAAAACGCGTTGTAAGGCACCTAAAAACACAATAAGTTTTTTAGATCCCTATATAGGTGGATTGGCAGAGCTTGTTAACAAAGCGGATATATTTCCATATGAAGAAATCCCAAACTTTCCAGTGTCCACAGTTCCTGGGCATGTTGGCAGGTAGTGGAATAATGTAAAAAAAAGTTAAAATGTATAAGAAACTGAGTTTTTTCCACAAACTCTGATTGTCTAAATCCTATATCTTTGAATCCTGAGCTGAAAACTTTAGAATGGGATATCCTTAATCCTGATCGGATAATTAATCTGGAGATTAAAATTGAGAGGAGAACAAGCAATATTTAATCTCGATATTAAGAAAAAGAGTGGATTAAGCATTAATCCCGATATCCACCGTTCTAAAGTTTTCAGCTCTGATGTCAAAGACCTTTTTTATTCACAACTTTTAATGCTGTTAGATCAAATCGTCTAAGTTTGAATTATCAAATGTTTACACTTTCAGGTTGCAAAGATATATGAATTAGAAAACTTGAGCAAAAGCTCAGTTTCTTTATCATGGCAGTACAAAGAAAATAGCAAAACATTATCCTTTATTTAGTGAAAATGATGTTTATTTCTAGATTGCTTCTTGGTAATCTAGAGAACGTCCCTGTAGTAATAATGCAGGGTAGATTCCACTCATATGAAGGATATGAACTCTGGAAGGTACTATTAGATGTGTTATTTTGAAAAAAAGGTTTTTAAAATGCTTCCAACTTTTTTTAAGACTGCCATGCCAGTGCGAGTAATGAAGTTGTTAGGAGTTAAAAAGATCATTGTTACAAATGCAGGAGGAGGTTTAAACAAAGCTTTTCAGGTAACTGATTGAAATAATTTATGTTTTACAAAAAAGTATTTTTTTCTAATTTAGTAATAAAATGTTATTTTGGACTTGATAAGTTCGAAATTCCAATTGTATATAGTGTCAGATTTGAAAATGCTGTAAGTGAATCCGATAAAAAATAGACATGTAAGACAAAATGTTTCTAGAAAATGCTCTTGATTTCTATGAAAGTTATGGTTTTACGATACTTACATCATTTTATTATGAAGATAATGTTATGGTGATCATGTATTTTATGCTGATTTCTTTCTTTTCTCAACTTTGTTAAACAATTAACATAACGTTTACAATTGAGGTTGGGGATATTATGGTGATGAAAGATCACATCAATCTTCCAGGTTTCTCTTGCCAGCACCCACTTAGGTAGATTTCACTAAATACAACCCTTAACCGATTTAGCAGATGTTGTAAAATTGTAACCTAAAGGGACCGTTCACTTAGTCGGGTAATTTTATTGAAAACTAATTAGCCTATTTGCTATTCATTGGTATTAGTCTTAGCTTACAAAGATATCTATGACCGGAGAAAAAGCCAATTTATCGCTTGGAATTCCAGCGCAAAGGTATGATACTTTTGCATATACACTATTTAAACGTATTTTCAGTAACAACAGTCCAATAAGATCCAAAATTATTATATTTCAATAACATCATGTGTCAGTCATTATATTATAAAATATAAAAACTTTTAATTTTGGAATTAGCAAGAAATTAACGTTTTTCGTGTTTAAATATTATTTAGTTAATAAACACATTTATACGAAGAAGACTTTCTCTCTCGGAGAACCAAGGATTTCAACTCTTCAATAAATCACGGATATTCCTGGGGAAGTAGGAAAAACGTATCAAACGAATCAAACTGTCAAATGATTAAAATAAGTTATATTTTGAAAATAGAAAATTCTAAAATAATTTTGAAAAAAACTTAAAGATATATACAATTAACTTTTAGATGCTACAATTTAATTTAATATTTGAAAACGAAAACCTAACTGTAAGCATTATATAACTAAACTTATATATGCATTTTTTTAAATTGTAAGCTTATTAAAAAGAATAACGTTTTTTTTTACTTTAGAGGTCCTAACGATGAAAGATTTGGACCTAGGTTTTTTCCTACAAATGATTTGTATTGCCACGAATACCGAAAATTAGCTAGAAAGGTGAATGCATTAAATATCTTAATGTTTCTAAAGTTTCAAAACATGCCTTTGAGAAATGAATAACCATCAGAATTCCCAAAACTTTTCTTTCGCATAATATTTATTTAGAACAAAAAAAAACGTTTTAACTTTGATAATTGATAATTGAACAGCGTATTTAGTATTTCATAAATAATATGTATTATCAATGAATTCAAAATCTAAGGTTGGAATAGAGTTAAGACTCGAAGGGGTGATCAGAGAAGGCGTTTACATAATGTTAGGAGGTCCTAATTATGAGACCGTGGCAGAACTCAAGATGCTTAGGGAGATGGGGGTAGATAGTGTTGGTAAGTCTTTTTAAATTGGTGAATAGAATTTTAACAAACTTACTATTTGCAATTATTTTAATGTAGTGGTAACGATAGGTTTTATTTATCAATTTAGTATAGCATTAATATCTTACAGATTTTTAATTTACTTTTCTTTTTCTTTAATAAAAAGTTGCTTTTGATTTTAGGCATGAGCACAATACCAGAAACTATCGTAGCTCATCACTGTGGGATAAAGGTACATTCGTTTGCTTTATGTCCAAAAGTAAAAGATAAATAAGAAAACAAACTAGTATACTAATATTTGTTTTGTCTCAAAACAGTTACAAATATGTTTCCGATAACGAGTCTTTTTTAAATAGTTTGGAAATTAAGTAGTTCCATTTTTTTAATTGCCAGCTTCCCTTGACTTATAGCTATGTTAGTATGTATCCATGCTTACCATATAAATCAAAATTGAAATCGAAAGTCGTCTTCATTCTATTGATATAATTGCTTACCACTGTAGGTAAAATTTCAGATTTATTAAATCAGTTATCTAGGTTTTTGCCTGTAGTCTGATTACAAACATGTGTATAGTTGAGTATGGATCTGGTATTGAGACAAATCATGAGGAGGTAAATACCTAGTGACTGAAACTAGTGTGCTAAATAATTGTTGACTAAGCTTTTTTTGTTAACAAGCTTTTTTCGAATTACAAGTTTACAAGCAATTAAAGAGAAGCTTTTAAAATTGACAGATTCTCTTTGTTTCCATGTTTTAGTGTATCAATGCTTTTTAAATGCCAGATATTAACCAAATTTGAAATCGATAGTCGTCTTCATTATATTGCTATAATCGCTTACCACCATATGTAAATGAGATAGATACTATCTCATTCACTTTCTCACCGTTTTTCATCTATATTGTTTGTTTTTGTGCTTGTTGCTTTTTTACATAGCCATTTAACGCCATCGCGATAAATGACACCCTGCATCACCTTAGAATGACAATCGATATCAGGTTTTTATCGACACTATTTACCATCACGTTCTACGGAACGAAAATAAGGTTTCAAATAAATAATCATTGAGTAAGTCTCGACCTAAAGTTATTTACATGCTGTTAGTTATTATTACAAAATATGGTTTGTATCATGTTGTATCATTGTATGTTTGATACAAAACGTTAAAATCGCCAAATTAAGTACAAATTCGTGGAATCTTCCAAAATATGTTTAAAAGTTTCACATTTAACAAGTTTTAAATAAACATAAAATTTTGAAGAAAAAACTGTTGACAGCGATTATATTAAAAAATTAGTAATTTCAACTCCATCTAGGTTTCATCGTTAAATTTTGAATGTTCCATAGAATACGTGACATTTCCGATCGAATGATTTCCACACAAGAAACATTTAAAAATTGGAAATTTAATTGAATTAAAGGTGCAATTGCCAACGAGAAATTGCACTTTTCTGCCATACAGCAAACAAAGATCTAAATTTCTACATTTGACTAAAATGTTTAATTTGTTTTGTTATTGTATTTGAAGGGAGTGACCGGCAATGTATGGTAGTTGAACAGAGAATGTAGTATTGTAGAGAACATTTTTAGAATTCATTTAGACATATAATTTTTTTTTATGATGTATTATTACTAAGTTTAAGTGCAAAGTCGACTTTAAAAAAATCCATTTGAGTGGTTATGTTTTGAGAATCGATTTTTTTAAATTATTAAAGAGACTACGACAAAAAATGTAACACAAATTCTACAATAAATCTCTCATTCTTCAAAAAACATTTTCTGTAGATTTTCTGGAATTTTTATTGAAAAGACGACATTTGAAAATTTGCAGAAATCTGCAAAAAAATTCGTAAATTGGATTGGTTGGTTTTTCTAGACCTCTCCTATACCGGGGGGGAAACATTTATGGACCACTCCTAGGACGGGGAAAACGGATCGGGGGCTCTCGTGAACCTCTCCGATCAGACTGAAGAGTTCTCAGGGACCTCTTCTCGGATCGGGGGCTCTCATGAACCTCTCCTCAGACTAAGGGGTTCTCAACTGGACCTCGCTTCGAACTGAGGGGTTCTCTGGAACCTCACCCCAGACTAGGGGTTCTCAAGGGCCTCTCCTCGGGCTAGAGGGCTCTCAGGGACCTCTTCTCGGACTGAAGGCCCTCATGAACCTCTTCTCAGACTAAGGGGTTTCTCAATTTTGATTTTGTGCACAAGTATGACACAAGCAAATTTATTCGAGTACATTTTTGAAATTCTAAACATGTTTATTGTTTCCAATGCTCTTCAATAAAAGTTGTTATGATTGAAAACTTAGATTTTAATCTTATATGCTATAGTTTAACGTGGGGTGCTTGCAATTTTGAGAAGTTAATTAGTTACTATAAGCTGTTCTTAATTTCTGTAGGGGCCAGCTTGGGGACAGGTAGGATAAAAGAGAAAAATATTTCTTTCTGGTTGAAATGTCGGTACTAAACTGAACTTAATTTTGGAAGAAAAAGACTTTAAATACTTATTTTGTAGAAGTTATATTTAAATTTTACATTTTATGATAATTAATTTTTGAAGGTGATGGAGGTTGGACACAGAAGAGCAGAGGATCTTAAAAAGTTTGTAACAAAAATGGTTGAAAAAATGAGCTCTATTTAATGTGATATTAATAATTTTCAATAATGAAATAAATAATTTGAATTTTGATCTTTTACATTTGATCATTCGATCCTGCGTATGTAAAATTCTTTTTTTTTTACAGATTTACTTATTATCTCCCAACGAACAAAAACACGTTTAACAGAAGGATAAAAACATTTTCTTGGATACCCTGTAGAGGTTTATAAACAGATGAAATAAACCCCTCCTGTAGGTTTAATCGTCAACCATTTAATCAGTTTATAATTGTGTTTTTAAAAACTTCTTTATCCTTATTTTGCCTGATTAAAACATTTATATTTTGAATTAGTTTTAAAATACATTTTTTAATCTATCCAAAACACCTTTTGGATTTGCGCTTTAAACGTTTAAATACGTGTTCATGCAAACTTCTTCAGAAAAACTTTTTCAGAACATAATATTTTTTCGTATTTACCTTTTTATCTGTGGTTTAGCGTTCTTTAAACGCATTTTTAAAAATGTATTTTAAAAAAAGTTTTCAAGACCAAAATATCCCCTCTCTTATACACTTTTTTGGGGGGTTTAAACGTTTACAAACACATACAGTAAACTTCTTTTTGGCTTATTTTTATACAGCATCATGCAGCAAAAAATTTTTAATCTGTATTTCAACTAAAACAGTATTTCAAAATGAATACTAATGTAAGTGCACAAACTATTGATCATTACTGATTTAAACAAAACATTTTTAAATTCAACATTAAAGCTATTTTTGGTCCTATAACAAAATATTTTACAAAATATTTGTATAACCTGAAATCGCTCATTTTCAAAGACTACGCTTTTCTTGAATATAAGTTTACACATTTTTACAGAAATGTACTATAATGCATATAGGAGAGAAGATGACTTTAAATCAACTAAAGACAATTTACAGTCTTGTTTAACATGTTTTAAACATTTCCTTCAGATGTTCTTGCCATATTGCCATACTGCCATGTTGCCATATTGCCATATTGTCATATTGCCATATTGCCATATTGCCATATTGCCATATTGCCATATTGCCATATTGCCATTTTTGACTATATTCAGGAGAGCACTTTAATTATTTAAGCTTTATTTAATAGAGACATATTGGCATTGAAATATATAATATTATCAAAAAACTGTTTAATGTTCAGTATGTCATGAAACAATAAATATGATCAACTAAAAATATAAATTAACTATTATTTTGTTAACATATAAATATATTAAGAAATATCACTTCATCCTAGATTTTCTGACATACACCATGTTACCTTTAATTATATTGATACGTCAGATAAGGAACATTTAAACTGTAAACTTTTAGATTTTAAAGATCTTAAGCAATTTTTATTTGGACATCCTTTAGTAGCTCACTTCGTTTCATTATTTTGCAGTTCAGAATTCACATTTGTGCACATTCACCGTTCACGTCAAACTAAAGTAAACTTCACATTTGCGCACATTCACCGTTCACGTCAAACTAAAGTAAATTTCACGAAAGATTAAAATCTTAAATCGTTATTATTAATAACTCTACTTCTTGAAGATTGAGAATTATTAAAATGTTTTGAATTTCTGTAAAACAGGAAAAATTTAATTTTCTAAAAAAAATATGCGTAAGATCAAAAACAGAGGAGTTACGAGGTCACAAAGTTATATGAAGTGGGCGAACTTGGTAGATGAACATATTCGCTGCAATGGAATTGGTTAAATAGATTTCCATTTCCCTCTGTTTTTCTCCTACGTGGATATAACGGTTCTGTCAATATTCCAGAACGCTGTGACTTTCGATCACAATTTGACCCAGTAAACACATTTTTCAGTTTTTTTTCTTAAATACTTTTTTTGTCGGCATATGCATTTTGAAGGAAAAAGTATAGAAAGAATAAACAAATCCGTAAGGTAAAAGATTGTTGAATTATAGACCAAAACACGTTTGATTTCAATTAGAAGAAACTGAATGCTGCTTACTCTGGTTAGTCCGGGATGCTCCGCCTGAAATATAAACACAATATTTATAATTGTCTAATCTATACATAAATTTAGCTTGTCTGGGTGTCTGTTTGTTTGTATCCAATAAACGTCAAAACAGCTAAACCGATCAGTCCCAAATTTTGCGTGGGACCTCACGTGACCCCAGAGAAGGTTTATGAATGATCAAAATAAAAAAAAATTGGGTTTAAAAGTTTTTTATTTTAGTAAAATTTAAAAAATACGCGAAAAAATATTCTGAAATCGGCAAACTTTTTGTTGTTGTTTTTGTTTTATACTGTACAAAGAGAACATGCTCACAGATAAAGCCACAATTAAAAATTGAAATAGAAGATGGGCGCGAAGTGCCCTAAAAGCCTAGTTAAAAAATTTGCAAATAAAACACTTTTGATTTGTATCTGAAAAAAAGTAAATGTCCGATTTCTTAGACTCTTACTGTGTATCTGCAGTTTACTTTCAAATATCACATGCTCACAGCACAGTTAAGTTCTCACAATTTTTAAAAAATAATAAAACTTTAAAAGACTAATTTTGGGTAAGTGTGGGAAAATATTGCTTTATCTGATCTATTTCTGCTTCATTTTGAAAATGAAAATCTAGTATGTAGTAATCAAATTCGCATGCATTCTATCTTATCTCAATATATCTATCCATCTATTCATATCAAAAGATACAAGTATCTTATCTTATCTCATTACATCTTTCCATCATATTTCAATACATTATTCTTATCTGAGTATCTACATCTACTCTATCTTATCTTAATACACCTATTCTATTGTATCGCAATACATCTATCCTATCATATTTCAATACACCTATTCAATCTTATCTAAATACGATCTATTCTATCTTATTCTCAATACATCTATCTTACCTTATCTGAATACATCTATCCTACCTTATCTCAATACATAAATCCTACCTTATCTCAATACATCTATCCNTAACTATCAAATTTACATTCTGAATACAGGCTCATTAGAATATCTTCCCTCATATGCACTTCTTAAGATATTAAGTTGCCACTTGATTTAAGAAGAGGTGTCTGGTTAGGCATATTTAAAAAAAGTTTATTAGAAAATCTAACGCCTACATCTCAAAGTGCAATAAACTCTCTTGTTATTCTTGCAAAAATATTAATATAAATATTTATAGATTATATTGTACATGCTTAATCTTATTCTATTATACGTACTAAACTTTAAAACTGTAAAATCGTTTATTTTTTAAACTGGCTTTGTTTTTAGAGATTTTTCTCTATTTTTTTTTGCCTGTGCAGGCCTGATCTGTGGTCTAGTAATACTAATAATATTGTAAAAGTTTTAACATCAATTAGGCGGAGATAATATACCCAAAACAGCGAAAGCTAATCTCCACCAAATTGCTACAATACATACACATAGTAAACAATATAAAAACAGTTGCAGATTTTTTGCCTGTAACATTAAAACTTGTATTTGTATGTTTAGCAATAAACTATATATTATCTTATCTTATCTAACTGTTTCAAATAAGAAGCCCCCCCCTTACCCCTCTACTCAATCCTTATATGTCTCCCTTTCACACTACTACGTGCCATATGTGTAAAGAAGACCCCCCCACCTTCCACAGTACCAACCCCCTTTCCTAGCTCTTGTCCTGGTCAATTGTAATATACCGTAAGATAATTAATTAGAAGAATATCTGGGTTGGGAAGAAAATTTATTTTCCTATAAATTACTTTAAATTACTGGAAATAATCAGTTATGAGAAACTACAAAAGACAAAACAAAATGTCCCAAAATTTATAAAAAGACAATGGTTTTAAATTACAACATTACACGATAGAATTTTCAACTTTCAAAATGTATATTGGAATTATTAAAGAAAGATAATAACTGATAAAAACGGATTTGACTCAATAAGATATAATTTACTGCATAGTAAAGTCACTACTCCATAACAGTTTCCCGAACAAGTATTAATCCAGGTACAACTCAGATTCCCTTGACTTTCAATGTCAACGCACGGCTACAATCCTGTAATGATCGATCCCAAATCATAGGGGACGATCCTTAACGTGTTTATCAAAACAGGGAACCACACAGATACAATCTCGTGATCTATCACCGCCACTACCACAGGGCGTGATCTCGTTAGCTATAAATATCAATTGGAAGCTCGATTAAAACAGGGAACAATTACTCTCTCTCACAGTAAACATTATGGAGTTTCTATATTAACTAAGTTATATTTCTTCAGTTTAGATTAGAATTGGGTCCTTAACTGTGTAATTACAGGTTATTCGCTGTTAAATATATCATAGTTAAGAAATCGCAATATGGTTATGACGAAGTTATATATCTCTATGTACATTGAATGGGTTAATCGCAATAGAAATATTGTTTTATTGCCAACACCTTCTTATAAAGAGTTTTTATTTCTGCAATGTTCAGATCCCCACACTGTAAAAAAAGTCAACGCTGGTGTAGAGCCGACAGTACAGTGGGTACATATTTGCCCGCTTTACTTTGAATAGCATATGGTTTTCATGACATCCCGCTTTTTCTTAAGTAAGGATATATTTCTACTCTAGCGTAAATATATTTCACATAAGTCCACTCCATGTTTCCGTGTAGTCAGCTCTACTCAACATATAGTATGTTCTGCCTTGAGTATATTCCTCTCTACTCTGCGTAGATAAATTCTATTCGAACATCTGGCCCTCTCTATTCAAAACTTCATCTTCTCTTTTCTACATCGTCTCCTCTAAACTTCTCATAATACTTGAAATACTCAAAATATAGCATACTCTATTTTGCGTAAATCTTTATTATCTACGCATTTAGTCTTCTCTTTTTCTCGTAATACTATAATCTACTCAAGATATAGAATACTGTACGCAAGATTATAAATTCCACTCTATAACTTTGCGTAATTTTTTTTTATTTATACGCATCTAGTCTTCTCTTTTTCTCGTAATACTATAATGCAAATAGGTTGTCAAGTACAATAGACGGCAACACAGAATGCGTACACTTTCAGTACAGCTGTTTAAACGTCATAAGTGTCAACTCAAATTTTCTGTCTGACAAAACTATAAATAATAGAGAAAGATAAAAAAATTTATAACAAAG